>NC_081434.1:8571161-8787562 GCF_949786415.1 Peromyscus eremicus
AAATCAGTGTGCATGGTTTTCTAAAAGAAAAACCAAATATACATTAGGTTAATGAGTTTGCTTATGGTAACTGCTGCCTGAATTGGGTGAAAATCAAATGACTTGAAACATAAAACCAAAATCTTCCTTTGTGGATTGTAAACTGAACCATGGATTTTGAGGTGGGATGAAGGTAGTTCACGCCCAAACTGCAGTATTCCAACATCTACGGCACACTGTCAATCTCTGGGTGTGCTCTTATAGCAACTACTCATAGATGAGTTTGCCATTCTGTCCACCATCAACTTAAAATTGGTTGTTTCTATGATATACATGTCTATATAGAAGGGAAGGGATTTGTGGAGGTATCAAAACTGTACTGGTTATGAATACCAATAAGATGATTATAGAAGTGAGACTTCCTCTGTCAGCTATAATGCAGGAAACGCTACTGTGCTCACGGCCCCATGGAAAACAACTAGAAAACAAGACAGTATTTTTAATTGTCTTAAGACATTGGACAACAGACAGCACAATACTGTAGACTTGAAAACTGAAGGAAACAAAGTATTTAAGTGTTGGAAGGCATTGCTGGCTGGTAGAGGTCACAGTCTACCATAGCGTGGCAGCTTTCTCTAAGCTTGGCAACGTGGAGGAGTCCCTCCCCAGCAAAGCTTCCTGCTCCCTGCCCAGCCTTATCTGGAGGATGTCTCCAGGCCCAGGATGCCTGACTTATCTCAAGGGTGATCCTTGACACAGTTCCCTGCAAACGTTCCTCCCCTGACGACCCACATGGTAATTAGGTGAGTGCTCTAGCCACATCAATAGGGCCAAGCTTCCTCTATTCCAGCTACATGATAGAGTGCGCCACTTACTGCAAGGGTTTGTCCCCAGGCTCCCCAATCCTGTCTGTTCCTTATTCTGGAATAAAGTTGAGCTGATTCACTGAAGTCTGTCTCCTGGAGGGCTGTCTTCGTTCACACCCACAGCCGTCTTGAACCCTGTTCCTTCCACCCTCGTGAACCAAGGGCAGACAATGATCTGGAGGAAGAATCGGAACCACATTCAAATCCAAGGGTTTTAAAGGCATATCCCTGTTTACAGTGTGGGGTGATGGAATCCACAGATAGCAAATACGTCTCCAAGGAGAACAAGATGGAACGGAGGCATAAGAGTTCTATAACAAAAGCCTTAGAGGAGAGAGCTATGTAAGAAAAGAAAGCAAGGAGAGAGGAAGAGAGCACTCAGGATAAGAGTCTTGCCTCTATGAAAACCAAGCTGAGAACACACGGGCAGAAACTTCACATGGTTGCTTATGGTTGGGATACTGTAAGATGAAAAACTCCCAGATCTCCTTCAGAGCTAGGAGGAACTGAGCTCTTAACAAGCCATGTGAAGAGACCTCACTGAATACTGAAGGCACTGGGAGAGACTCTGGGAAAAAAAATACTTTCTTTCTTTCTTCTTCTTCTTTTTTTTTTTTTTTTTTTAGATTTATTTATTATGTAGTGTTCTGCCTGCATGTATGCCTACAGGCCAGAAGAGGGCACCAGATCTCACTACAGATGGCTGTGAGCCACCATGTGGTTGCTGGGAATTGGACTCAGGACCTCTGGAAGAGCAGCCAGCACTCTTAACCTCTGAGCCATCTCTCAAGCCCAGAAAATACTTTCTTAATGGTAGGATTAAGCTAACTTTATAGCAGCGGTTCTCAACCTGTGGATCATGACCCCCACATGGGTCACATATCAGATATTTACATTACGATTCATAACAGTAGCAAAATTACAGTTATGAAGTAGCACAAAAATAATTTTATGGCTGGGGGGGTCACCACAACGTGATTAAAGGATGCAGCACTAAAAAGGTTGAGAACCACTACTCTATAGTAAAGCTTGTTATACTAGGTTTATCCTAACAAAACTTCAGATTCAAAAGGGGCTCCGTGGGAGACTACTTGCCTACCACGTGTAAGGAAGCCCCTGAGCTTAAAAAAAAAAAAAAAGTAATCAAAAAAACATCAAGTTTATCTTCAAGTCATTCCCTGAAAACAGACTTGAAGGCTTTCAAGAGAGCTGGGGAGCTGATTCAGCAGTTGAAAGCACTCTCTGCTCCCCCAGAAAATCAGGGTTTGGTTCCTAGGACCCATATCATGGTTCACAACTGGCTGTCTAACTCCTACTCCAGGGAATCTAGCACCCTCTTCTGATGTATGTCCACACATGCAGGGATAACATGCACACACATACAATTCAGAGACATTAAAGACACATTCTGAAATCTAGGCATTTGGAAGCTAACATTTACGATGTTTAGTGTTTAATAAAGTGATTGGCTATGTAAGGAAGCAGGAAAAACCAGTGCCTATAAGAGGGGACAAGCAAGTATGGTGATATTTTATTTGTACTGAAATGTGACTTTATTTGTATATTAATAAATAAAGTTGCCTGGGGGTCAGAGCTAATAGCAAGCCATAGCAGAAACTGGGCGGTGGTGGTGCATGCCTTTAATCCCAGCACTTGGTAGGCAGAGCTAGGCAGATCTCTGTGTGTTCAAGGATACAGCCAGCATTGGAGACACGTGCCTTTAATCTCAATACATACCATAGAAGACCTTGGAGGTCTGTAAAGACAGGCAGTGATGAGGAGGTCATGTGGTTGGGTTTACAACCAATGAGAAGGCAGAATGGAAAGTCTATAAATAAGACAAACAGACAGGAAGTAGCTCTTGCTGAAGAGGACAGCAGCAGCAGTGAAGGGTAAGGTTTTTAGCTCTTAACTCTGACCTCTATGGGCTTTCATCTCTGCATTGGCTCTGTGTTTATTAACAAGATGGTTACATCTACAAGCAAGTCCCGTGTTGCTTGTTCAGACAAATGCAAGAAAGGGCAGAGACAACGGGATTCACGGGCGAGGACTGTCAGTCACTTTTTAAAATACACTGAAGATCGTTTAGGAAGACAAATACAATCATGACAGAGAGCAGATGTGAAGACTACGTAATTAAAACCTCTACCATCTGATTCCCTTAGAGCCTTTCTTTTTTTTTTTTTTTTTTTTTTGGTTTTTCAAGACAGGGTTTCTCTGTGTAGCTTTGCGCCTTTCCTGGAACTCACTTGGTAGCCCAGGCTGGCCTCGAACTCACAGAGATCCGCCTGGCTCTGCCTCCCGAGTGCTGGGATTAAAGGCGTGCGCCACCACCGCCCAGCTCTTAGAGCCTTTCTTATTTAAAATAATAATCAAGCCGTGGTGGCACACATCTTCAATCCCAGCCCTTAGGAGGCAGAAAGAGGAGGATCTCTCTGAGTTCAAGGTCAGCCTGGGCTACACAGGGAAACCCTGTCTTGAAAAACCAAAAATCAATCAATCAATCAACTACATAATCAGATGGTTTTATGTTTGTTTGTGGGAGAATGATTCTCTTGCTGGGTGTTTTGTTTTCTCCACCACTCACATTTGTTTTTTATGGTCGATGTTCAAATGCAGTTTGTATGAAAAGATTTTAAAGTGTCCACATTGTAACTCAGTAGAGTAGATTTTTTTTTTCTGCTGTGGTGTCAATATTATACAATGAGATTTATGAAGTGTGGTCAGTCTGACTGTTGACACACAAATCACATGTTTATAGATAAACTGTAGTGGGTTTTTTTAAGCCTTTATGCTGATAACTGCAATATCTGAAGTGAAAGTTTAAAAACTTTCATTGAATTCGCTCAAGAGTAGATCAGATACATCAAACATCACATGTTCATACTTATAATCTTCAAGAGCAATTATAAGTCTTCCAACATTGATGATCATGAAAATCTCCATACTAGTACACAAAGAAAAGGTCACTGGACTTGAAAACGTAAGTGTTTGAAATTACCTGAACTGAATCCTAGAAAAGGAAAAAAGACTTTGGTGGGCGGAGCTCAGCGGTCTGTAAGACAACATCAAACAGACTTTCTTACAGGTGATTGGAGTCCCAGGACAAGGGAGGGCAGAAAGAGAGAAATTTGTTTGAGACGAAGAATGCCAGAAACCTTTCCAAAGTAGATGAGAAGTGTAGTCATAGATCCAAGGGACTTGTCAAATACAACAAGAGCAACATGAAGAGAACAATACCAAAGCACATACTCCTTGAATTACTAAAAATGAATTAAAAAATCTAAAAGGCAAGTAGAGAAAGAAAATGAGAGAGAGAGAGAGAGAGAGAGAGAGAGAGAGAGAGAGAGAGAGAGATTCTTTGCAAGCCTTAAAAGATCTGCCTGGCTGAAACTTTCATGATGCCAATGCAAACTCTAAGAACTCCAACCTAAAACTCTCTAGGTGAAAAGCCTTTTAAAATAATAACATGCAATTAATTGGGGGGAACTCATCCCCAGAAGACCTGCACTATAAGGAAGAATTAAAGGATGCAAGTTCCATGCAAGAAGGAACTGATACCAGAGGGAAAGCAGACACACTGAGCAGGTAGATAAACACAAAACCATCTTTTACCTTTTAAAAGTTTCCTTTAAAAAAAAAAAATCAGCTCTTTAAAGATCAAGAACAGCGCATTGTGACATTCATCATGCGTTACAGTTGAGGATGCCGCGACAATAACACAGAGTGAGAAAAGGAAACAGATGTGCACAGATGTGCACTTCTGCAAGGTCCTTCACTCTATGTGTGACACAGAACAAAGCTGCGCATGATTCAAGCATAAGAAGACTATTTTAAATCCTAGGGGAAAGAAAACAGTGGAGCAAAGCTAATAACTGAGATTAAGCTGGATACTAAAAAGCATGTAATTAGTCAAATAGAGGAAATGAAAAAGAAACAGACCAGATATGACAAAATGCTAGGGTCAGGGGTGATGATGTTGCTAAACGCATGAACTTCAGGTATCTGTACATTCTGTTTAAAAAGCAGAGATAATCAGACTAAAGTTTTAAAAATGAAGACTCAACAATATTGTCTACAAAAATGGGGGAGGGGGGGACCATTACTTAATATTATCATTTGTGTGTGTGTGTGTGTGTGTGTGTGTGTGTGTGTGTGTGTGTGTGTGTTAGAGTGTCTTCTGGTGGAGTTCTTCGTTCTTTTTGTTTTTAAGAGAGGGTCACCTTGTGTAGTTCAGGTTGGCCTGTACCTTGATCTATCACTGAGTGGGCCTTGTAGGCATGATCTTTCCACTTCAACCTTCACGGTGCTGGAACCATAGGGGCAAGTAGTGGAAAGAGTATTCTAACTAGTTTAAGATTCACAGACTGACTCCTTCCCGTAATGCCAGCACTTCAGAGGCCGAGACAGGAGCATTGTGGTGAGTTTGAAAACAGTCTGGGCTGTAGTGTGAGATTCTGCCTCAAAACAGAGAACAAAAACATAAAATATCTCTGCTGAGCTGAAGATAAAAGCTGGAAAAAATACACACCAGGCCAACACTATTCATAAGGATGTTGAAGTGACTGTGGGTACCAGGACTCAACCAACTCCAGGACAAGAAAGATTAGCAGAGATAGGTGATGATGCTGGAGACGAACATTTGGCAGTTTATTATGCTAGTCCCTCTACTTTTGTGTATACTTGCTAGTTCCTTTTTAAAAAAGAACATCAAAAATTGAAAGGAGAAAAATATGCATTCAGACAAAGGCTAAAGCTGCAGTCCAGGGATAGGGTCCTTGCCTTGCATGTACAAGGGTCTGTGTTCAATCCCCAGTACACAAAGAAAACCAAACCAGTAAATAAAATTGTAGGGAGTGTAGACTCAATGTAACTGTCACTTATTTCTATTCATTTTTATATAAAAATAGCTTTTACTATGCTTTACATTAACAGCCTCATCCTCTAGAGATTAGCTCCTCCCTTTATTTATTTTTTTTTAACTCTAGTCTCCCTTGTAACGATTATGACACACACATTTTTGAGATAGTGACACTTATGGACATTCGGGAAGGTTTATATTTGTCTCAGAATGCAGATATCAGTTATGGAAATCTGTGAGAGGCTCTCAGCTCTTGGAGTTCCCAGAGTTACTACGTGTTGAAGTATTGTTGGTAGCTCATTATTCATATTTTTAATACATCACAACATAACCAATATTTCCTCCTTTCTTCCTCCTTCCCTCCCTCCCTCCCTCCCTCCCTCCCTCCCTCCCTCCCTCCCTCCCTCCCCCTTCCCTCCCCTTCTCTTTCTGCAAAACAAAGAAGCAGTTTGAAAAACTAGCTCATCACTTACATAACAATACAGCACAAGAGAATCCCCACACACATGGCATTTAGCAGCCTGAAAAATAGATGTTATGACTAAACTTCCTTTTTGCCCATTATGTATCATCCTCACGAGGGTTTCATATAATTTATCACAGTTAGATGTTATTCCTAGCCTTAGGCAGTTTTCTGTAGATAAGTACTCAGCTATCACCTTCCTATTTAGAAATCAGAAACAAAATATGTCTATACATATTCTCTTCTAGTTCACCAGTTATCGCCTAAATTTCCATTAAGAACTGAGGACTAAACAGATTTTTGCCAAATTTACACTAGGCATTGAGCATTTATCATAGCTTCAATATTTTGCATTTTTATGAAACAATACAAAACCACGTTTGCATAGTAATACGCCAATATTTACTGAGCAAATAGCATATGCCAGGCATTTTCATGGGCAGTGTTTTATTTGTTTTAATTTATAAGCTGGCTTGCTTGAACAGGGGTTTTAACGTGTTCTAAGAAATGTCACATGACTGGACTGCAGACATTTTCCAAACCTGGGGAGAGCATCCTTTCCCAGCTAGGGAAAAAAAGGCTTGGCCTTCCTCCCTCCCTCCCTCCCTCCCTCCCTCCCTCCCTCCTTCCCTCTCTCCCTCCCTCTCTCTCTGCCCCTTTCACCTAATTTATTTTTGAGACAGGGTCTCACTCTGTAGCTCTGACTGTCCTGGAATTCACCATGTAGACCTGGCTCGCTTCGAACTCACAGAGATCCGCCTGCCTCTACCTCCTGAGTGCTGGGATTAAAGGTGTGAGCCACTATGCCACATTTGACCTTCCAGATGCTTGCCCTATTCACATCAGTGGATCCTGTCTGGGCTAGAATTACCTGGAGCTCTTAAGACCTTGCTAAGGTCTGTTTCAGTTCCATTAAAACATCCTGGGCTGCATCAAGCTGGAGGACCTCCAGGGCACTGAAGCATGCCATCATGACTCAGAGACTCCATCTTGTAGCATGCACACCAGGTTTTCTCCAGCACAACACGCAGCTCATCGGTCATCTTCTGTTACGTTGTCCCCACAGCTCAGGTCACTAGAGCCATGAGGCTCGGACCTTGCAACACTTTGGGTACACTCCCCACTGAAGGCCTCCGCAGCATCTTCTATTCCCTGTATCTGTAACGCTCACTCCCAGACATTCCCCACCCTTGTCCCTTCACAGGGCGACCATATTCTCACATTTAGAATTCCCTGGCTCTGTGAAGCCATGCCTCTTCCCTGCTCTGGTCCTCCATCTCCCTTTCCTGCTTTAGTTGGATCAAGAGCATGTATTTCTACTCTTTTACTTAGGCCGTTGTTGATTCTCCCATTCTCTAATCTCCCATCGCCCCACCCTCGAAACTTCCTTCTGCTCTGCCCACTGCTACATTCTCAGAACCCAGGACAGTGCCTCACACTGGACTGAGAAACATGTCTGACGGAAGCTAAGAAACTAGAGACAGGCCTTTGGTGTGGGTGTGGGGATGATTTTAGGGAGACAGGGATAGTACAACATAGTAAAACTGACCGTCAAAAGGGATAGTAGTGGGAGAAAAAGGGATCAAACAGGGCATGGGGATGGGGAACAAAAGGCCGGAGGAAGTCTTAACAGACATGAAAAATGCATGAAGAAAGTACTTGGGAACCTAGGCTCTTGCAAGTCAAGAACAAAAATATAATGAAAGCAGATAGTAAAATGTACATGCTATTAAAGAGCTGGGGTGGGAGAGCCAGCTGACCTGAGCTCATGGGAGCTCACAGACTCTAGACCCACAGCTGGGGAGCCTGCACAGGACCAACCTAGGCCCTCTGCATGTGGGTGACAGTTGTGTAGCTTGGTCTGTTTGTGGGGCCCCTAGCAGTGGGACCAGGATCTGTCCCTGGTGCATGAGCTGGATTTTTGGAACTTACTCCTTATGGTGGGACGCTTCGCTCAACCTTGATGTAGGAGAAGGCATATCAAGTTGATACACCATGCTTTGTTGACTCCCATGGGTGACCTTACCCTGAGAAGTGAATGTGTGTAGTGGGGGGAGTAGAAAAGAGGTTAAGGGTAGGAATAGGAGGAGAGGAGAGGGGAGAAACTGGTTGGTATGTAAAATAAATTTAAAAATTTAATAATAAAAAAACCAAGACTGGTATGGGGAAATGGGTGGGATTGGGATGCATGATGTGAAATCTACAAAGAATCAATAAAAGCTTTTTTTAAAAAGGTACTAGGGTGGGTTATATGCTGGGAGCTAAAGGTTTAAGAGGGGATGGGGGCCAATGGGGTGGGAAAAGGAGGGGTAAAAGTAAGTTAACCAAAACTAAGGATGTATGAAGAAGCCTTATGAAATCCCAGTGGTTTGTAAGCTAGTCAAAATATGTATCTTTTTAAAAAGAAGTGTGAACAGGGATAACCTATATTAGTGAGCAATGCTACCACCAGAAGACATGGGATATTAAATAAAAATCTCAGTGCTAGGCCTGGGTTACCTCCTACAAAGCATTGGTCTGGGGGGCCCCAGAGGTACCCTAAGCAACTCAGACGATGGCCCTGGCTTTGGGTTGCCCACCAATACCACTTGATGGTTAAGACACCGCTGTTGAAGACAATACTCTGCTAACAGGACTCAGAGAAACCAATCTTGAGTATACCAGGACTCTTTTTCCTTGATGGCTAGCTTTCATAGTGCTGGAAGGTGCTACGGAAGCTGTGGCTGAAGAGAAGACATCAAGTGCTAGGCCCTGCACGTGATAACACCAACCTGTGAGGCGAGACAGCTCCAATTGTGCGGCAGCGGCCAGGCTGTTCGTGGGGGTAAACAACCGCTTTCTTGGTTGAGTTTGAGGCCGCCTCCACAGGAAGACGTTTATGCCTGGTACTGTAAATGTGGTCAAAAACATGGCTTGGGGAAGTTATAGGTCCTAAGAACCTATTGGTTTTGTTTTTTCTAACTGGCCATAGTACTGGCTATTTTTTTTTTTTAAAGATTTATTTATTTGTTATGTATACAATATTCTGCCTGCGTGTACACCTTCAGGCCAGCAGAGGGCACCAGATCTCATTACAGATGGTTGTGAGCCACCATGTGGTTGCTGGGAATTGAACTCAGGACCTCAGAAAGAACAGCCAGTGCTCTTAACCTCTGAGCCATCTCTCCAGTCCCGTACTGGCTATTTATATATATATATATATATATATATATATATATATATATATATATATATATATATATATATATATATATATATATTTTTTTTTTTCAGTTTTTCGAGACAGGGTTTCTCTGTGTAGCTTTGCGCCTTTCCTGGGACTCACTTGGTAGCCCAGGCTGGCCTCGAACTCACAGAGATCCACCTGGCTCTGCCTCCCGAGTGCTGGGATTAAAGGCGTGCGCCACCATCGCCCGGCCGTACTGGCTATTTTTATGTCAACTTGACACAAGCTAGAGTCATCTGAGAGGAGGGAACCTCAATTGAGAAAATACCTCCATAAGATCAGGGTGTAGGCAATCCCGTAGGGCATTTTCTTTTTCTCCTTTTTTCTTTTCTTTTCTTTCTTTCTTTTTTTTTCTTTTTTTTTTTTTTTTTGGTTTTATTTTTATTTTTTATTCATCTATTTATTTTACATCCTGGGCCACAGCCTCCCCCACATCCTCCCCTCCCAGTTCCTCCCCCTGTCCTCCCCCCATTCTCCCCTCCACCCCATTCCCACCCCCTAATCCCCTCCTCTTCCATCTCCATCCAGGAAAGGATAGGTCTCTCATGAGCATCAATAAAACATGGCATATCAAATTGCAGTAAAATTAAGCACCTCCCCATGTATTAAGGCTGGGCAAGGCCACCCAGTATGAAGAGTAAGATCCCAAAAGCCAGTAAAAGAGTCAGAGACAGCCCCTGTTCCTACTGTTAGGAGTCCCACAAGGTTAGCTTACAAACTAACGGGGTTTCATAAGGCTTCTTTCATACATCCTTAGTTTTGGTTAAGCCACCCCTATATGCTACACAATAGTAACCATATATGCAGAATGCCTGGGTCAGTCCCATGCAGGCTCCCTTGTCTGTTCAGTCTCTGTGAGCCCCTATGAGTCCAGGTTAGTTGACTGTGTGAGCCTTCCCGTGGTGTCCTTGACTCCTCTGGCTCCTACACTCCTTTTTCCTCCTCCTATGCAGGATTCCTGTAGGGTACTTTCTTAATTAATGGTTGATGTGATGAAGGAATGATTAGTGAATGATTGTGGGTGGTACCATCCCTGGGCTGGCAGTCCTGGGTTCTCTAAGAAAGCAGGTTGAGCAAGCCATGAGGAGCAAGCCAGTAAGCAGCACCCCTCCACAGCCTCTTCGTCAGTTGCCTGCCCTGTTTGAATGCCTCTCCTGACTTCGTTCGGTGATGAACTTGTGTGGAATCATAAGCCAAACAAACGTTTTCCTCTCCAACTTGTTTTGTTCATGGTGTTTTATCACAGCAATAGTCAACCTGACGAAGACTGCCAGGCTGTCAAACTACCTTCTAAACATACATACTTATTTCCATAGATTTGTGCTACTCTCAACCTTGGTCAGAAAAGCTTATTTCGGTTTGTAGTGGTTAATGCAGGCTCATCATTGCTCAACGTGCTGACAATAAGCAATTGTGAGTGAAATTGTGTGTGTGTGTGGGGGAAGCATCTCAGCCATATATACAATATCTCTATCAACTCCACATCTGACCGAGGCTCAGGGAACATCCAAGAGGAGGCAACAGAAGGAATTCAAGAGCCAGAAGATGGGGAGAGGTGGTGAGAAATGGCCTCCTCTGGATAGGACATGGCTGATACAGGAACTCACAAATAATCACAGCTCTGATTATTTGCACAAGATCAAGCCAGTTAAAAATTCTAGCATAGAGGGGGGAAGGGCTCCTCGGGTCCCACCCCTAACCGAGGAACTATTGGCAGTTTTTTATCAAAGACTATGGGGGTCCAGCCCTTCCATAGTCCCCTCCCAGGATCCAGGAAGAATCTACAACCAGTTGATAATTAATCTTTGATGAAAAGAAATGAATCTATGCACACGAGACTCCTTAGTCCATACACTTTATTATTCTGTGTCAGTTCTCTCTCTACAAGCTTCTATTCTGCTCTCATGCCTAGCTCCTTTCTTGCCTGGTTTCTCTATATTTATCTACTGTCCCTTCTAGGTTCTATCTTAATTCCTTCATCTAGTTCTGTCCCTTCTAGGTTCTCATCTATCTAGTTCTTTCCCCTATCAGCTCCTCTCCTGTCTCCTTCTCTCTCATCTGGCTCTTCTTCATCTTGTTCTTCCCCATCTGGCTCTTCCTCATCTTCCATCTCATTCCTCTGGTCCTCTCTTCTAGCCCTTCAATCTAGTTCTTCCCCATCTCAGTTTGTTCCTCTCAAGTTCTTACCCATCTAGTTCTTCCATTCTCTTTTCTCTTCTCTGTCCCCTCATGCCCTGGGAGTCCTGGTATATACACACCTACAAGCAGTAATCCCTTGGCAGTGCAAAGCCAGGCTTCCAGGGTCAAATGGAGGGGTGATAAGAATCACATAGAGGGATGATAACTGTTAATTATCATTTGCAATCCAAAAGGGAAGTGACTAGTGGGGAAATGAATTAACTAAAGGCTAAATTCAGGTAATATCTAAGAAAGAGGATCTTATGTGCTCAACTATAATCTTAAACATATTTGGTAGAAAATGTTAAGAATCTATAAGTTGCGCTGGGTGGTGGTGGTGCATGCCTTTAATCCCAGCACTCGGGAGGCAGAGGCAGGCATATCACTGTGAGTTCGAGGCCAGCCTGGTCTACACAGAAAGATCCAGGACAGCCAGGGCTACACAGAGAAACCTTGTCACAAAACAAAAAATTCTGTAAGTTGCTAGGTCAATGGGAGAAAACAAAACTATCTTTTTTCCTGTGGCTTCTATCTGTTCAAGCTATCTGCCATTTTTCTGCAGGGTGAGGGAAAGTGTGTTCAGTCACTAGGCAACCTGTGTACAGCTAGATGCCTCTGGTGATAGTTAAAGGGAGATCTGGAACTAGAGGTAAGATTTGGGAAAGGAGGAAGTTAAGCTTAATTAGCACATCTGCCAGGCCTTCTCAAACAGGTAGTCTGGACACTTAAGTCTGTTCTCAGAGAGTACAGAGGTATCTCTGATAAGGTACTTTCCTCCGGGTGGGGATGGACCTGGCCAGATGCTGCCAATGACGATAATTACAGGGAGGCTTGAACTGGGGTTCTGGCTGTGAATAGCTGTCAGCGCACAAGGTTATCTAACTATTCCTTTAGTAGAGGGGAAATGGTGCCCAATAAGTCATGGGAAAGCTACAATAGCACACAAGAAACTCATAGCAGGAAACGACTGATAATCCAAAACCAAATATCACCATGGCTCCTTGAGCGTCAGCTTGACCTCTGGACAGCCCTTGGCTTCTTCCAAGTATTAGCTTTGTCATAATCAGCTGAAATCCTACTTTGTATATTTTTGCGGCTGGCAGTGGTTGCTGGCTGAGGGGAGAGCAGTGGGTAAGGGGATATAACTTTTCCTTAGGGGTGTGGCCACTGGTAGGTTTCCCAAAACCTAGTGGATAGCTCCACATGCATGTGCATAGAGACAGCACTGATGGGATTCACTGGGTTAAAAAATATGAACAGGTAATAAAAATAAGCATTAAAAGCACAGACACACTACCACCTCAAGTGCCTTGTGGAAAAACAGCACGTGATGCTTCATGTTGTCTTTATCCCTGCCCTAGGGAGACGGGCAGGGGCCACTGCAAAGAGGACAACACACAAATACATCTTGGAATCTGAACCTGTCATTTGTTAAAAGTGTGTTTTACGGCTTTAAACAGTTTTGTCATAAAACATAATAATAAAAAAAAAAAGCCACGGAGCCAAAATATTTCCTAAGTAGGATTGATTTCTGGCTAAAACTAGTGGAAAGTGGAAGTACCTTTGATGTCCGACTTACGATAACCGTTGCCTAGGTTACTTCACAGGAATTTGAAGGTCACCTTTGTCAAAAATACTGTCTTTTCTACGAGGCCTTCAGATAGCTGATGGGTGACTGAACCGTGAGAAGAGGTTCGGCATTTGTGCCTTCATGTTCTCTGGGACCCCTTTGTTTTCCTAACCCACAGGACAGAGCCGATTCAGCCCTGCATATAGACACATTGTCCTGCCCTACAGTATAGGGCGTGTGCGGTCTAATGAATGGTTATGATAAACGGCGCTGGTGGCAGTGCCGGTTACTGGCGGAAAAGTCACGGGCCACGGTCACGACTACCGGAGTTATAAAGAGCTTTATTAGAAAGAAAGAGGGGATAGCAGGGAGCCAGGTCTGGTGGGGGAGGGAAGCAGGGGAGGGGGGAGGGAGCAGAGCAGAGAGAGAACACAGAAAGAGAAGGGTAGGGGTCCGCGTCCGGCTTTTTAAGACAGGGATTCCCGCCGATGATGCTGATGATGTAAGATGTAAGGCACGGGACCCCGAGCTGCCATGTACAGAATCCTAACACTAATGCCTGTCGGAGCCATGAGCATTTTTTTCTGCTCTGCCCTCATGCAGCTCAAGCATGTGAAGTTGCTCATTCTTATCTTAAAGCCAAGAGCAAGACAGGAAGCCAGGTCATTTAAGCCAGATGACGGCATGAGCTGGGAGAGTAATTAAGCAGCTCCTGGGTTGAGTCAACCGCCATCAACCCGTAACCTTGACGGCTAGGATACTTAGGCACAAGAAGAAGAAGAATGTCTTTTGAAAAACTGGCCATGACCAGTGGACAAAGAGAAGACTTTGTCCGCACCAGAAGAGCGGTCAGCATCACCTGCTCCCTCTGCTAAGTAAGAATCCTGGTCATCTTTTAGATCAGTCTTAGCCCCCTTCTACTTGAGACCTCATGCCCCAATAAAGAGGCCTCGCCTGTTTCGTTCACAATATATGGTTTGACCTTATTTCTACTGTTTCTGTCATATGACCCTATTGTCTGGTATCACTGCCATATATTTTTTCCCTCTGCCTAATTTTTCTAGGGTTATCTCCCTCTTGTATATGATAAATACATTCTATCCCACTGAGCATCTTGCTACTCATTTCCACCCGCAATTCTACATCTGTCATCATTGTCTTCTGTTGCTCTTAACTCCACCAAAACTTCCTCCTAAGCTCCCCTCAGGAAGAAAGGGGTGAGAGTGGACCACATTTCCCACTGTTAGGTCTTTGTTCTCTGCCCAATTTTTTTCATATAAAAGTAGATAGATTAGGGCCAGAGCAATAGCTTAACAGTTCTTGCAAAAGACCCAAGTTCGCTTCCTAAGCACTCATGTTGGATGGCTCATCACTACCTTTACCTCCAGCTCCAGGGAATGTGATACTCTCTTCTGGTCCCCGTGGGCAGCCTCACACAGTGGCACACGTGTGAAGAAACAAATAAAAACAGGATTTTATCTATGAAAAGGCAGATATCTGTCTGTCTGCCTTAAGTGACAGTCAGATATCTGTGCATTTACATTCGAGAATTTGTATAGGCTTGGATATTAGATATCCTTTTTCCTAAAACATTTCTGTTAGTTCACCCTGAGTTTCTCAGCAGCTGTCCATCTGTCTGTCCCACCAGGCTTGAGGTGCCTGCCAGGTTCTCTCTCCATGTGTTTACTCTCCTCCCTCTCACAGACTTCCTCATTATTATTTTTTACTCATTTTTCCATCAGACACAATGTAGCCATTTCTTTTTTGTTGTTGTTGTTTTGGGTTTTTGTTTGTTTTTTGTTTTTCGAGACAGGGTTTCTCTGTGTAGTTTTGGTGCTTCTCCTGGAACTCACTCGGTAGCCCAGGCTGGCCTCGAACTCACAGAGATCTGCCTGGCTCTGCCTCCCGAGTGCTAGGATTAAAGGCGTGCGCCACCACCGCCCGGCATCATTTCTTTAATGTATCTACTTCTGACACTTTTTATTTCCAACTCTTTGATAAGACACTTTTCCCAAATGGAAGCGGCGGTCCATCTTCTCTGATCGCGAGACTATGGTCAGAACTGTGGTGACAGCTGTAGACATAATTTTTCTCCGATTAAAGATACATAAAGAAGGAAAGGAGATTAAGTGGCCTGTCCGTGATAGAGTGTCTGGGAACCAGAATTAAAACTATGATCAGTGCTCTCTTAATTTCTTAAAATGTTAATAAAGAAGTCCTGGGTTAGATAGAAATCGACATGGCATTTCCCAGTGGAAGGTAGCCCCCTCTCCAGCCATGTTCAGATTTGCTCATAATTGTGAGTTAGCTTAACATTTTCCATTATATCAAACTTTAATAAAGGCTAAAATACCTTATGCTGAGAAACTGTAATTTTAGTTATATGGGGTGTATTAGTTTATATAACGGCAATGCTTTTGAGTAACCACAAGTTTAGGGAAATAGGTGATTATAGCCAAAAATCATATGGCATTTACCAGGAGGCAGGCACTAAGCAGTCTAGCTGTGTTAGAGTTAGCAACTCATACTCTTGGTGACAGCCCTAGGAAATAAGAATTATTATCATCTCCGTTTTTTCTAATTAAGGTCTTGTAGTCAGTAAGTGGTGGAGATTGAGTTTTAAGCCAGGTGGACTGGCGCCGGAGTGTGTGCTCTTAATAATTTGAAATACGAAGAACCCATCCCTCTGTTCAATGCTTGCCACGTTCTGAGGACTCACTGCCTGCCACACTATCCGAGAGCCTTACTTACTGAGTCCGATCATTCTTGCTGCTATCACAGAGAGCCTGAGACTGAGTAGAAGAAGTTGATTCCTGATGGTTCCAGAGGCTGGAAAAATTAAGGTCAAGACATAAGCAAGTTCAGTGTCTGCTGGAGGCCAGCTCCCTGGCTCCAAGATGGCACCTTGAATGTGGCATCCTTATTTTTTAAACAATAAATATGGGAAAAGGGAACTAGGTAGTTTCTTCAGGCTATTTATTTATTTATTTATTTTTGGTTTGTTGTTTTTTTTTTCCGAGACAGGGTTTCTCTGTGTAGTTTTGGTGCCTGTCCTAGATCTCACTCTGTAAACCAGGCTGGCCTTGAACTCACAGAGATCCACCTGGCTCTGCCTCCCGAGTGCTGAGATTCAAGGCATGCGCCACCGCTGCCCAGCTTCTTCAGGCCATTTTATATTAACATGTATCCATGAGAGAAGGGCCTTTTCCCCAATTTCTTTCTAACTTCACCCCCTTTAATGTTATCAACTGATAATTAAGTTTCAATGCATGAATTTGGGGAGATTCAGACTATAGCATATGAGTTGTTTCATTTAATTCTTACAAAGTCCTGGTAAGGTGGGTAATATTAATGATGGTTTATAAAGATAAAACCTAAGGCTCACAGACAGTGAATACTCATATCAGCTTGTGGAGCTAAGATTTGAACCTGTGTTGTACTTACAAGGTCGTACTCTCTTATCGGGTTACATGGTGCATAAATAAACATACACATTGTCTTAGTTGCTGTTTTACTGCTGCGAAGAGACACCATGACCAAGGCAATTTATATAAAAGAAAACATTTAATTTAGCAAGAATTCTACTAGACCAGCAGCCCGAGCCACTGCTTGTAAAAATGCCATGAGTTTAGAGGGTTTCTTCTTCATGAAAAACAATGTAGTTAATCCCAGCTCTAGGGAGGCAGAAGCAAGTGGATCTCTGTGAGTTCAAGGCCAGCCTGGACTACAAAGATCCAGGACAGCTAGGGATACACAGAGAAAACCTGTCTCTAAAAACAAAAAACAAAGAAAGGAAGGAAAAGAAGGAGGGAGGGAGGGAAGGAGGGAGGGAGGGACGAAAGAAGTAATAAGGAGTTTGACAGCTCATTTTCTGATTCAGAAATTCTCCGTCTACGGATTGGGCAGGCTCTCTTCTGGTCCCTTCACTGTCGTCTTCTGCACCGTCTGTGGGTTAGATTCATAGGCTTCCTTGTTCTGCAGCTTTAAGCTGGATTTAGCTAACGAAGGTACTGAAGAAATGGTACCCAGAGGGGATTCCACTCTCACCATTCTGAATGAATGCACTTCCTCCCTCACGTGCTCTCCCTGAGGCACAGTTCTAGGAGGCTTTGTGTTTCCAAGCCTACAATTCTCAGACTTCAGCATGCCACGGTCATCGGGCAGCCATTTTTTTTTTTTTTCTGTGATTCATAGTATGATTTTTGGACCCAAGAATTTCCATTTCTAAGAGGTCCTAGGTTCCGGGTGTTGCCAAGTGTGGCTTGTCTGCGAGACTAAACCAGAGAAGTTCAGGTTGGAGGTGCGGTTCCCTTTGGTCCAAGCCTCTTCCTCAGCTGAGTCTCTCTTCGTGGCCTAATGGCATTGTAACCTTCTCCTCCTTTAGGCCCAGGGTGGTAAAGGCTCTGAGTATCTCACCGTTCCTCGCTGATGACCTTAGCCCTGTTCCTACCTCTTATGGGCCGTGCCTTCGCTTGAGTCTCTTGATTTGAATATATCACTGGTTTTCTGTGAAAATGCTGGTTGATGTAGGGATTTATTCAGAGTAAATTATCAAAGATAGGACATATCCCAAATGGGCAAGGGTGTTCTTTGTAATAGCAAAACCACTGGAAACGAGATGCATGATCAACAGTGGGGGACTGGTGAAATATTATGTAATTATGGACTCCTAACTGGATAACTGGCACATGTTCATGATTCAGTGTTCAAACAATAAGACACAAACCCATATTTAACAGGAGTACCCCTAACTTTGTAAGTAGGTGTAAATGCTGTATATGGTTCATGTAGATGGACGTTTCTCTCCCGCCTGCCTGTTTACAAATACCTGGCAGCCACTTCCCAAATAATTGACTTGGAGGCTTAATATTCCTTATAAATGCTCAGCTGATAGCTCAGGCTTATTACTAACTAGCTCTAACACTTATATTAGCCCATAATTCTTATCTATGTTTAGCCCCGTGGCTTGGTGCCTTTTCTCAATACAGCATTTTCATCTTGCTTTTCTGCAAGTTTACCGGCGATTCTCTGGCTCTGCCCTTCTCCTTCCCATCATCCTTAGTTTGGTCTCGTGCCTATACTTCCTGCCTGGCTACTGGCCAATCAGCGTTTTATTAAACCATTTTGAGTGACAAATCTTTACAGTGTACAAGAGGATTATTCCACAGCAGGTTCAAGTTGAGATAAAATTGCATAGAAGTTAAGTGACAATGGTGATGTCCTTGGGCTGAAGGAAGATTTTATATTCAGATATATTTTCCTTATTGATAATTTTGAACTATAGATCCATATCTTATTTAGATTTCTTTCCCCCTTATTTCTGTACATACTGAGTAATAAATAGAAATATGCTTAAATACAGAAGAATTAGAATTCTCACTATGAAATTATGTCACAGCCTCATTTTATAGAACTCCTTTTAAATATGTAACTCTCACAAGTACTTACCGAGAGTCTGTTCTGAAAGAATTTACAGTCTAGCAAGGCACATGTGATGGAATGCAGGCTATGAGAAAGAACACAGTTGGAATTACAGCACTGTAATTTGAGTCTGGGCTATGTCATAACTGTGATTACGTGGTCTGTGAAATTTTTTGCAAGGGATGTAGTGGACCTAAATTATAAAGCTCAATTAAGTAATCGGGAACTTAGGGCTCTGTGGTATAGCAAGTATGCATTTACTGATTCAGACTTAAATTTGCCTGCCCTTATAAAGCTCATCTAGTTCAGGGTAGATGCACATGTTGTTCTCACCACATCTACATAATTATAAATTTTATCATATTGGCCATATGTAGATAAATATTGAAAAACAAGAGCTGATGGTTAAAACATTGCTGAAGGAAGTGGTAGGCAAAAAGTAAAGCCAGATTAACAGAATACTCATGTGGATTGCCAACAGCAGGGTGGTAGGATCTACCAGGGACTGTTCGGAGTACGACGGTGCCCCCACATGTCCCATCTGCCAGATGTGGAGCTACGGGATTTAATGCTTGTCTTGCTTGGATTCAGCTTTCCATTGTCCAATCTTTTCATGCCATTTCCCCATTCCTGCCTTTGAAATGGGAATACTATATGTCACTATGTATTAGAAGTTTGCAACTTTCTTTTTCATTTTAGAGGGGCTCTGTAGAGACTTGGGACTTCTAAACAGTGTTGAGACTGCTGAGACTACAGGACTTTAGACGTTAGACTGAACGTAGTTTGCGTCATGAGATGTCTGTGAGCATTGGAGGCCAGAGGTGGAAAGTTATTGTTTGAGTATGAAATGACCATCACAGACTCACGTTTTGAATTGTTGGTTCCCGTCTTGTGACATTATTTTGAAAGCTGTGGAAGCTTTAAGAGAGGAGGGGCTGAACAGCAGAGGTAGGTCACTGGGAGCAGACCGACTCAAGGGTCTTGCCTGCCTGGGCCTTCTGTTTGGTGGCCCGTGGCTTGTCAACAGCGGCTGCCTCCACATCCCGCTGCCACAGATGCAACTGTGGTGCCTCACCACGTGATGGGCTGGCACTTCTCTGAAACAATAAGCCAAATTAAACCTTTGCAAAGCGTTTAGTCACCGTGATGCTAAAGTAACTAACACAGTCTCTTGTGATAGTTTTATAATTTACCACCCAAGTCCATGTACTCAAGAGGTCATTTTTTTTCCCCCTATTAACGGATGTTGACACCCTGACTTTTAAAAATTGGCTGTAGATGTTTGGATTAATTGCCCCGTTGTGTGTGGCTGTGCTTAATGTCACCACATGGCTGTGATTACTGTAGCTTTGCAATGATTCTGAGAAGTCAGTTTCCTCTACTCGGTTTTGCTTTTTCAATACTGTTTTGACCCTTTTGGGTTCTTCACATTTTCATATGAACTTAGGTTAGGCTCGAGACTTTGCTAGAGCTTATGTTAAGTCTATAAACCAATATATGAAATATTTTGTCCTTTTCTTCTTTTTCTGTTTTATAATATGGCTAGAATATATGACTTCATGATTCTCTTGTTTAAATTTTGTTGAAATCATCTCCAAAATCCATGGACTTAATAATGCCCAAAGATATTTGAAAATAAAAATCTATAATCGCTTGTGTGTATATATGAACATATATATTATCTGGTTATCTTTTAAATGGTGTCACTTAAATCTTTGCATCATTCTTTACTTGACATGTAAATTTATACAAAGGAGTTGTTTATAGTTTTCATTATAATGGATTTTCAAAAATCTATATTTATAACAAGTTGGATGTATTTCTGAACTGTGTGCTTAGATTATCAACATATAGCTGTGTATCTTCACAGTTACTTAGGCTTTTTTCAATCCAGTGATTTGAGGACATACTATATTCATTTAAAAGTTCTTCATAACAATGAATTTCTGCTCTTTTCTTTCTTATTATATTTTTTATTATTTAAAACAATTTTAAATTTAAATATACTTTGATCATATATTTCCCCTCCCCCAAGACCTTCCAGATCCTCTCCCCCCCTACCCACCCATATTTAAGTTCTTTCTCAAAACGAAAAACAACAAACAAAAACCCAATACAACAGAATCTCCCAAAACAAAGAAAAAAATAAAACAATACCCCAAAAGAAAATAAAAAGACAGTAAAGTGTAACCAAATAAAAACACACACACACACACACACATAAAACAGTGGAGTCCATTATATGTTGGTCAACTACTCCTGAACAGGAGGCCTGCCCTAGAATGGTTGATATACCCAGTGTCACTCCATTGGAGAAAACCCATCATGAATTTCTGTTTTAATGATTGACGATAGCAGTGACTCACTGTTCTTTGAAAAAGATAATGAAATCAGAAGTTCTTTCCATTCCTTTCCTCTGGTCTCCTCTTCATTACTGCCAACCTTGAAATCATCTAGGCTCCTATTTCTGGAAAATTAACTTTTATAGTGTTTATCAATAATTAATTAGTCATAGTTATAACTCACATTTTCCTTTATTGTGATAATTAATACATGGAGAATTCTTGGCATGATTCCCTGAGCACACTAATTACTTGACAGTGTCTACAGGGATGATGATGAGGGCCATCAATACCCAGGGACTTTTTCTCTACGGGCTTTATTTTGGTGAACTCATCAATAGCTCTTGCTAATGCTGCTATCTGGATGATTTATGACTCCTAGTGGTGGCTGCCAGCTCCCTTGATTATTTTCAGATTCTATCACCATCTAAATGTTCCACCCAAGCACCAAGCTTCCCACATCTAAATGAAGCCGATCCCTAATTTCTGTTGACAAAACAAATACTCTCCTTGTTTCTGTACCTTCCAGACTGCTGCTTCTCCTGTCTTCTTGCCTGCAGCCCTCACTATCTGGTGGGCCCAGGACTGAAGTGTGCCAGTGCCCGAGTTAACATCTGCATCCCTCTACTGCTGTGCCCGTGATGCACGGCTAAGTCCCGTGAAAACTTTTGAAGATGCCGCTTCACCTTCCTCTTTCATTTTCCCCCCAGTGATTTGTTAGTTTTTGTTATTATTATTATGTATAAGTATGTATGCGTGTGGTGGGTGCCCTCGGTGGTCAGGAGATTGCCTGATGCTGGAATTACAAATGGTTGTGAGCCGCCATGTGGCTTCTGGGAATCGAACTCAGGTCCTCTGCAAGAGCAGCAAGTGCTCTTAACATGGGCGCCATCTCTCCAGCCCTTCTAGTTTCTTGTTTACCTAGTACTGAGTTAGACTTCTAGGTTTCCTCTTTATCTGGGGGGTTCCTTTTCCCTTCAACTGTTCTTGCAGCTCAATCCTCCTTAAACAGAAGACCAAACGTGCATTTGTTATACTTTGCGTAACAGGCTTCTTGCTTTGAACACAAATTTAGTTAGTTCCTTCAGGTTTCCACTCCACGTTTTTCTGGACCTGAATCTAACCTGCATTAGCAATCATGCTGCTTCATGAATGTTCTGCCTCGGTTAGATGTACAGATTGCTTTCTGAAATCCTCCAATGCTTTCTAAACTCTTGGACTTTATCATTCATCTAACTCTGATCATAAAGCTTTCTGGACCCATCTCTGCCTGTCATAACCCTGAATAAACTTCCAGGATCTCCTTTCAAAGTTCTCTATCCCCATACCTGTCATCCAGCATTTAAGAGATGTGGTGGTTTGAATGAGAATGGTCGGGGTCGGGGATGTAGCTCAGTGATAGAGCGCTTGCCTAGCAATCGCAAGGCCCTGGGTTTAGTCCTCAGCTCTGGCCTCCATAGGCTCATATGTTTGAATGTTTGGTCCCCAGCTGGTGGAACTGTGTGGGAAGGATTAGCAGGTGTGGCCTTTGTTGGAGAAAGTATGTCAGTGGGGACTTTGAGGTTTCAAAAGCCCTCCTATCCCAGTTGACTCTCTCTGCCTCAGCTTTCAGATAAAATGTGAGCTCTCAGCTACTGCCCCAGCAGCACCACGCCTTGCCTACCTGCTGGCTTGGTCCCGGCCATGATGGTCATGGACTCACTCTTTGACACTGTAAGCAAACCCCTAAATTAAATGCTTTATAAGTTACCTTGTATATATATATATATATATATATATATATATATATATATATATATATATATCTCAATAGAAGAAAAGTAAATAAGACAAGAAATTTAAGCCAATGGATTGCTTTGAGTTCGAGGCCAGCCTGAGCTAAAGAATAAGACTTTCTCAACAAACAAACAAGCAAACAAACCAGCAAGCACAACTCAGTCATAAATCTTTGGTTAACATGGCATTCTATGGTGTGCCCTTTCCCTAAGTTTCTATAACATGACATATGTCTCTCATAACGATAAAAATATTTTTTGCTCTAGATTACAGATTTTTAGAATTCTTTTAATCTTTCACAAGATTGTGAAATACTTGTCCTGTTTACTTTAGTACAACACGTTTCACGACATTGCTTTCAATAGACATTTGTAGATTGTAACGAAGACTCCATGATTAAAGACCAAGTGATTCCTCTTCCAAGCAGAGATGCTATGAACACTGCTGTCTACATGCCCAAGAACGAAGGGAGGCCTGTGCCTTGTATATGTGCAAAGACACTTTAAGTGAATTAAAATTTAAATGTATGACTCCAAACCATATACATATTAGCAGAAATCATAAGAGAAAGCTTTTTTTGTAAGGTCTCATTGTATAACTTTGGCTGGCCTTGAAGTCACAGAGATTCACCTGCCTCTGCTTCTGAAGTCATGTGATTAAAAGTGCTCACTTTTCACATGACATTTGCACTATTATTTGGACACTAAAACCGTGTTCAACAAAATGTGAACAGACAAATGGGATTGCCTCAAGCTAAAAGACAAAGGAAGAAATAAATAGAGTAAGAAGGTAGCCCACGGGGCATGAGACACCATTTTATAGCTGTTTATCTTATGAGGTGATTATACGCGAAATAGATCTGGAACTTAATGACCCAGCAACTTAAAACCAAATGGCCAGACTAGAAATAGTCAAAGGACTCAATAGAGATTTCTCAGTTTTATACATGAAGAATTATCAATTTGACATGTGTTGTCCAAGTAGTAGGGAATGGTCTGAAATACTAACTTTTGAAAGGGGCAAAGGATGAAAAATTGACATAAAACTGGGAAGATGTAAGAGAGGAGAGAAGAAAAATCTATTTTAACAGCACTCAAATGAATAACCTTACCAACATCTCTTGTCTTGACTAGGTCCCCCATAGCAACTAGGTGTAGATGAATTGCTAAACGGTCTTATTAATAAAAACAAAACAAAAAACAAACAAACAAACAAACAACAAACAAACACAGAGCCAGAATTTGGGTTAAAGCCTGAGAAATCAGAGGAATAGGAAAAGCCACAGCTCACCTCACCTTACCAACTCTGCAGCTTCCAAAGAGACCTACTTCCTGTCTACCCACGCCTAGTGCCTTTCTGTTCTGCCAACTCATTTCCTCTCTGCCCAGCTACATCACTTCCTCTTTCAGCCCAGCTCTGTCACTTCCTGTCTGTCTGTACAGACCTCCAGACCTTTACGGTTAGTGCTCGGATTTAAGGCGTGTGTCACCATGCCTGGCTCTGTTCCCAGTGTGGCCTTGAACTCACAGAGATCCAGACAGATCCCTGTCTCCCAAGTGATAGGATTAAAGGCGTGTGCTACCATTACCTGACTTCTATGTTTAATATAGTGGCTGGCTTTTTCCTCTGATCCTCAAATAAACTTTATTGGGGTACACAGATAAAATATCACCACAACTAGAAAAACAGTTTTGAAGCATTTATCATCTCCAGGGTTTATATCAGTACAGGAAAAAAAGGGATATGATTATTTGCTCCTGGGGGAGTATCATCTGGGGATTAGGCAGGGATATGGCAAATGCCTGTGGAGGGTGGTAAATTCACAGAGTTACATAGCATGACCCTATCTTAAAATACAAAAATAATCCTGGTGGTGGTGGCACACGCCTTTAATCCCAGCACTCAGGAGGCAGAGCCAGGTGGATCTCTGTGAGTTCCAGGCCAGCCTGGTCTACAGAAAGAGATCCAGGAAAAGCACAAAGCTACACAGAGAAACGCCCGCTTCGGAAAAAAAAAAAAAAAGAAAGAAAGAAAGAATGAAATTAATAAACTGGGACATAGTTTAATGATTGGAAACATATATACTATGTAGCTAGGTCTTTTGTGGTTTAAATCAACATTATTAAGATAGAAATTTCATATAATAAAAGACAGCAATTGAAATATTCTCTTGGATATATTTTGACCAAAAAAAATCATGTATAATGTACCCATTGCTCCAATCAAGATAAAGACATGTTCAGTATCCCCAAACATGCCCCTTGGTTGTTACTCCTTCTCTACCCATCACCAAAGGCATTCTGCTTTTTAGTCCTGATTTTTGTTTAATTTTTTTTTACATTGAATCATGCGATGTGTACTCATTTATGCTGGGCTTATGTAATTTAAAATGCTTTTGAAGTATGTCTAGAGCAATGTCCATGTATAAGTAGGCAAATACTTAGGGTTAATGAGTGGCTGAAGCAAAGTTATGTTTAGCGGTTCCACTAAAGTCTATTTATAAGTTATCCATTGCTAGACACTGCTGCCACATTTTGCCTGCCATGAATAAAGCTGTTGTGAACATTCATAGTTAAGTCTCTGTGTGGATATCTGTTTTCATTTCTCTTGGGCAAATTCCCAGAAGAAGAACTGCTAGGCTATATAGTAACTTCCAAAATGGCGTCCGAGGTGGGTGTAGCATTGGATATTCCCTCCAGCAACACATAAAAGTATTTACTGTTCCATATCCTTACCAATATTTGGTATGGCTGATTTTTAAAACTACCCATTCTAGTTGCTATACAGTGGTATTTCATCATGCTTTAACTTGTATTATTATCATAATTACTAATGTTCCTACTGCTATACGATTACTGACCACTTGTATATCAACCTGTGAGGAGTGTTCAAATACGTGGCTCATTTTAATTGGGCCATCCACCTTCTTACTGAACTATTAGACATTTGAGATACCAGGTCATTATCAGATTTACGTACTGTGAGTAGTTTCTCCAAGCCTGTGGTTTGCTTTATCATTTTATTAAAAGTGATGTTAAAATGTTAGGTTTTTGTTGTTTTTTTTTTTTTTTTTTTAGCTATAGCATCATCTAATTTCTCTATTTTGTATTTATTTATTTTTTTGTGATAGCATTTCTCTTCATAGCCTTAGATGTCCTGGAACTCACTCTGTAGACCAGGCTGGCCTCAAACTCGGAAATCCACCTGCCTCTGCCTCCTGAGTGCTGGGATTAAAGGCATGAGCCACCACCACCTGGCTTAATTTGCCAATTTTTAAGAAATGACCAGAGCTGTAAAAACTCTAGCTTTAAGAAAACACAAGGCTCAGCTTTGCTTTTAGCCTGTCTGCTGCTTAGACACTTGTCAACTGTGGGGCGGATTTAGCATCCAGGCAAATCTTATCAAAGTCCAACAGTGAGCTAGCTACTTCTATTTATGTTAAAGCTGACATTTAGATGGTGTGTACCACGTCAAAGACAGTGTGCTCGATACTTTATATAATAGTTCATTTAATTCATATGGAAAGCATTGCTGAAGAGGAACCTCTGTTAGTAGTATAGAGCCGCCCATGTGCTATCAATAACAAACTAGACCTTGACTTCAAAGTCCTTAGATGTAGAACCAACTCAGCATCCTAAGAAATCTTCACATTGCTCACAGTGGCAGGGATGCTTACCTATGATATTCTCTAAGAGCATTGCATTTCGATTTGTGTTTGGGTGTGTCGGGCATTGGAGCTCATTTGTGTGTATGTGTGATGTGAAAGATTAAAATTCATTTCTCAGCTCTGCATACCTAGTTGTCCCTGTGGGATTTGTCAAAAAGACGACCCTTTCCCCATTGTATTGCCTTGGCAGTTTTCTGAAGAATCAGTGTACCATGTGTGTGCTCTAATTCCAGAAACAGTGTTCTGTTCCATTGATCTTTGCCTCTGTTCAGATGCCAGTACCACATGACATTGGCTGTGTTAACTTCTGACAATGTCTTCAGATCAGGTAGTATAAGGCATCCAATGCTGTGGGTGATTAGGTTTTTTTCTTTTGCTGTGGTTAAGCACCGTGACCAAAGCAACTTATAGAAGGAAGGCTTTATTTGGGGCTTATGTTTCTGGAGGGTTAGAGTCCATGATGGCGGAGCAAAGGCATGGTATCAGGAGCAGCTGAGAGCTCACATCTTGGACTGCCAGCAGGAAGCAGAGAGAGCTAACTAGAAACAGCTGGAGCCTTTCGTTTTGTTTTGTTTTGTTTTGTTTTGTTTTGAGACAGGGTCTGCTTGTGTGGCCTTGGTTGGTGGAACTCACTCTGTAGACTGGGCTGACCTCAAACTCATAGAGATCTGCCTGCCTCTGCCTCCTGAGTGCTGGGATTAAAAGGATGTATCACCACACCAGGCTGGTCATCCCAGGAGCCCAATAGCCCACTCCCAAGTGGCATAGGATACACCTCTTACCCTCCCCAAATAGCCACCAACTAGTGACTGAGCATTCAAATGCCAAGACAGAAGGACACCTTATTCAAAATGCCACAGGGTTCCACCGACCCCCAGCATTAGTTTGAGTACTTTAAGACTTTGAATTTCCATGTAAATTTTGAATCAGATTAGAAATACTCAGTTTAGAAAACCTGCTGGGATTTTGATTAGGCCTGCATTGGCCTTAAAGGCCAGTTTGGGAAGGACAGACCTTTTAGTAATGGTAATGGCTACCAACACGATGAAACTCTTAATTTAGTTAGGTCGTCTCTTAGGAATACTTCACAATTTTCTGTTTTAAGCTATTACTCAGTGTGTGTGTGTGTGTGTGTGTGTGTGTGTGTGTAGGAATGTGTGTCTCAGAGTATATGTAGGGGTCAGAGGGCAACTTCTCAGGAGTTAGTCACCTCGTTCCACACATCACTTCTGGGTACTGAACTCCAGTCTTCAGGATTGGTGGCCAGTGCCTCTATTTGCTAACCATCTCACTAGCCCTATCTGGAAATGTTAAGTGTACATATATTATGTATATTTTAAAAAATCTGCCCTTGAATAGTTCATGTTCTCTAACTATATTGTAAATGGTATTTTTAAGTTACAATTGACATTAACTTCTGAAAGCAGCTCATGGCTTACATGAGAAAAAAAATTGAAAATTGTCCCTGTATCTTTGGACTTGCTGTATTTACTTGGTACTTGAAATGTTTTCTGTCCTTGGGGGTTCCAGATGATTTGTCATGCACAGGATCATATTATTCCTTTTTAAAATTAAATATTTTAGTATAGCAAGCAATGGGACTCACTATGGCGTTTGCATACATCGGTACCGTTATACTTTGCTCTACTTTACCCCAAGCTCTTCCTTTGCTACCCATCTCCTTTGCATTAATACGCTCACTAGGATTTCCACTACTCACGAGCACAGTGTGCAGAACATGACGGTCAGTACTTATTTCCATTTCTTTCTCCCGTGGCTTTCTGTAGTCCAGCAGGTGGAAAACTAAATACCAAAATTTCCGGACCTTTTTGTCCCCAGAGCTCTACATTGGATGGATTACCATCGGTGAGATCCAGCT
This sequence comes from Peromyscus eremicus, assembly GCF_949786415.1. NCBI lineage: Eukaryota > Metazoa > Chordata > Mammalia > Rodentia > Cricetidae > Peromyscus > Peromyscus eremicus. The sequence continues at coordinate 8,599,390 of NC_081434.1, forward strand.
CCACACGTTTAGGATGCGGCCATGCTCTTCCTCCTCCTTATAGTTCTCTACTGAGGGCAGGTGTAGTTGGTTGCGGGCACATGGTGGTCTCCGCAATGCAGAGTTCTTAGTTTTGTGCATGCTAAGAGGCTCTGTAGCGGCAGCAGAAGCAGGCTTGAACTTCCTGTATTACAGCCACAGCACCTGCTTGACTTTGTTTTTAACTTGAAGAGTTCTAAGGGTAGATTCTCAGTTCCCTACCTTCCTAATTATAGCAGAGGAGATGGTTCCCCAGAGACAGTAGTGTCATATGAGTCTTGATCTTGGCTTATCATGATTCTGGCATTTCTGGTGACTTTTGTAATGACCGAATTCCTTTCTATTTATTTATTTTTTTACTTTTTATTTTTAAGGCATGGTCTCACCATGTAGCCCTGGCTAGCCTGTAACTCTCTATGTAGACCAGGCTGACCTCGAATTCACGGAAATCCCTCTGTGTCTGCCTCCAGAGTGCTGGTACTAAAGGTGTGTGCCACCATGCCTGGCTAATTCTTGTTATTGAATCTGTTTTAAATAGTTCGGTCTCGATTTCCAGTATCAAACTCTGACTAATACACGTGGTCAGGACAGTTATTCTGCAAAAGTCTAGGTAGCCAGTTATTAGCAGAGATAAAGACAAATGGTCAATAGTTTAAAAAAAAAAAAAAAAGAATTGAACTGATGGGGAGACAGGTTGACCAGGGTCTCAAAGGGAAGCCAAAGCACTTTCCCTGCTCCCATGGTACCAGAGTCCCCGGTTCACAACAGGCTTCGTGTTGAGGTGGGAACCTTCATCCTGGGGCACTTAAGATTCCCACGGCTCCTATGTCTCAGAGCACACTTAGCCTCGAAGAACAGAATGATCTTTACTGTGCTCTGTGACCAAGAAAGACGGTACCTTCACTCAGGACGAAGCTACCTTAGCGAGGACGATTAGAGGGAGCCAGGGGCTTGGAAGTGTGGCAGTTCACAATCTGAGACAATTATTTGAAGATAAGTAAAAGACAAAGTTGCTTTATCATTGATATCTATATATTTATGTACAGATATTCAATAGCCCATGATGTCAAATAGTTAAGAACTTTAAATGTTTTTTCCTACAGAGAACCCTAAATAGCCAGTTATATAACCCCTTTGTAGACACCTCACCAACAACAATATTCCAGCTCCTGCTTCCACTTGAGTTCTTCAAGTGACAAGGGATTTATTATGTCATCAACTCAGTCCATTCCTCCAAGTCATCAGGACATATTTTTATGTCCACTATAAAATACTTCTCCGTGATTTTTCTGCTTGAGAGTAAGTGCTCAGTCTCTTGCTACTCATTTCAAAGCATGTCTGGTATCTCACACAACACCTCAGCTCTCCCTTAGGGAGCGACATCTCTTCTATCATATGGGGTTTTCTTTGGAGAAGACCTGTAGGGGTGCCTCCCACTGAGAACCCTCATGAAACCAGGCACGTGACCTAGGCTTGGCCAGCTGTTCAGTGTGTTGGTCATTATTCTGTTACTGCTGTGACCATGCAGCTCATGGGAGGAGCAGTTTATTTTGGCTCACAGTTTTAGGGGTACAGTCCATACAGCAAAGAAGGCATGGTGATGTTTAAGCCAGCAGGAGTATGTGGCTGACACTGCTCACATCTCAATGGACCGGGACTCAGAAAAAAGGGCAATGCTGTTGCTCAGCTTTCTTCCTTTTGTTTGTTTTAATTAATTTAATTTTTTTTTAATCAGTCAGGACTCTATCCTATGGGAGGGCATGGCCCTTGTTCAGGATGCGTCTTCTCCCCGTAGTTAATCCTCTTTCAAAACAAGAATGCGAACGTTAGCCAAAGTTGTGTCTCATTAAAGTCCTACTCATTTCTCAAACTGATCGAGTTAACAATGATTGTATTCAAACTGAGATTAGATGGCTGCATCTGAAATAAACAGTAACCAAGGTAACACACGTTGATTTGGAGGCAGAAAGTACAGCAACTGTCTCATAACCAGAATGTGCAGGACCTCGGTGTTGAGGGACCTCCAATTAATACCGTTTTCTCAAGATTGAGTTTCAAGATTAAAAATATCAAGAAAGGTAGATGATGAATCTTGCTGGTTAGAATGGGAAGAACTCAATTAAGCTGAACGAAGGAATGCCAACAAGACATAAAGCTGAGGAAGCCATAACGCCAAGGGACTCTTCAAGCCGGGGTTCGAGTCGGTCTGTTCTCCTTTTCTAGTTAGACATCTCCTTCTTATATCATTGTAGTAATGTAATACCAGTTTTATTCTTTGCAATTTATATTGTTCTTTTCCTTGTGAAATTCTATGTTTCTGACAGTTACGAATCTTTTCTCCTGTGTCAAATGTTAAGACAGAGGAGAGGAGGGGAGGGGAGGGGAGGAGAAGGGAGGGGAGGAGAGGAGAGGGGAGGAGAGGAGAGGGGAGGGGAGGGGAGAGGGAGGAAGGAGAGGGGAGAGGAAGGGAGGATAGAGGGAGAGGAGGACAGAGGGAAGGAGGGAAGAGAAAATGTAGTCAAGAGTGAGTTCTAGGACAACCAGGCTACACAGACAGGACCTACTGAAAAACTGAGAGAGAGAGAGAGAGAGAGAGAGAGAGAGAGAGAGAGAGAGAGAGAGAGAGAGAGAGAGAGAGAGAGAGAGAGACTGAGAACTGCCCCTTGCTGTTATTTAACACTGAGAGATAGACAAGATAAGAAGTAACTTTTAATGAGGGTGACACCTAGCGGTGGTGAGACAGAGGGAGACCAGGAGAGTGTGATGTGTTGAAAGCTGCCTACTCAGGCCGGGCGGTGGTGGCGCACGCCTTTAATCCCAGCACTCGGGAGGCAGAGGCAGGTGGATCTCTGTGAGTTCGAGGCCAGCCTGGTCTACAGAGTGAGTTCCAGGAAAGGTGCAAAGCTACACAGAGAAACCCTGTCTCGAAAAACCAAAAAAAAAAAAAAAAAGAAAAGAAAGCTGCCTACTCAAAGGAAGGAGGGGGATGGGGAGGAGAGAGGAGAGGGGAGCAGAGGGGAAAAGAGAAAACAATGCAGGTGAATTCCACCCTTCCATGCCCGTTCCCCTTCCTCACTCCCCCCAGGGGTCCTGGAGCTATGCTCTGGACCACAGAGATTTAAAGCATTTATATTCAAATATATATGGACAGGATCTCACTCTACAGCTTGGTCTAGCCTGGAACTCACAGCGATCCACCTGCCTCTGGTTCTGGAGTGCTGGGATTAAGGGTGTGCGCTGCCATGCCTGGTATATGTTCTATGTTTTTAACTCTATGAAGCACATTCCGAATTCTAATTATATCCCCGATGCAGACACTTCTCTTTTCCTCCACCTTTCTCACCCTGGCCTAAGCAGCTCTCAGCTCTTGCCGGGATTGTTGCCATAACTCTTCTGGTTTGTCTGCATGCGTCCGCCACGCCTACTCTCCACAGCATACTCTCAGTGGAACGGCCATGGCAATGTCTTGAAAACATGGCTGTTCCCCTCGCGACCTATAACCTTCACCGTGGCTCCCAACCCTCTTGGATACCAGTCAATGTCTCTACAGTCACCAGAAGACGGTTCTTATTCTGTGAATATAGAAAACAACCAACTAATTTTAATTAGGTGAATTAGAACCTTCTGATTATTTCCTAATTAATAGGCTAACCCTACAGATGCTTTTCTGAGGAAATAGCTTGCAGATTTCTACTCTGGCCAGCTTCCACACACACCTTTTACTTTCAGTGTTCTTTTATTTATTTATTTATTTATTTATTTATTTATTTATTTATTTATTTATTTTGGTTTTTTTCGAGATAGGGTTTCTCGGTGTAGTTTTGGTGCCTATCCTGGATCTCACTCTGTAGACCAGGCTGGCCTTGAACTTACAGAGATCCACCTGGCTCTGCCTCCTGAGTGCTGGGATTAAAGGCGTGCACCATCACCGCCCGGCTTGGTGGTTGCTGGGAATTGAACTCAGGACCTCTAGAAGAACAGCCAATGCTCTTAACCTCTAAGCCATCTCTGTAGCCCCTTTCAGTGTTCTTAAAATGGCACCAAAACCCAAGCAATGTGATGCTCCCCCCCTAAAGCCTCCAAGCCCCCAGCTTAGGCTCAGTTTGCTTTGTGGCCACATTTCACATCATTGAATCATGATATTTCCAGTGAATGAAAATATCCACATCTTCACCCTGGGGAGGGAACCTGAGAGATCTGTTTGTCCTCACTTTCTCAGTGCTAAGAGGACAGACATGCCACCATGTCCCCCACACCTTATTTTTTTAAAAATTGGGTTCTGAGCACACATCATGCTTAGAAGTAAATCTTTTTACCCCTGAGCTATCACTCTAGTCCTGTGTTCTTTTTCTTTAGAGTAAATCTTCACACTGTTGAGGACTGCTGTGTAAGTGGCATACCTGGATTTGAGTCTCAATAACTAGTTAAGTGGCATTAGACAATTAATATAACCCGACAGGCTTTATTTTCTCAACCTAAACATTGATAGATCTTACTGACATATTAAGATGAATCTCAGCTCTTAGAATTGAAAAGAAATCCGCTGTGAGTCACACAAGAATATTATGCACCTTATTTATATATTCATCTTCCTCAAGATACACCTCTGCTTGCTTTTAAAATGGGTGAGATGCTGTTGGTTGTTTTGGCTGTTTGGGAGGTCCACCACCAAGCTCCAAAATAATTCACACAAGGAGGCTTATTATTACTTATGAATGCCTGGCCTTGGCTTGTTTCTTGCCAGCTTTTCTTAACTTTAAATTATCCCATCATCTTTTTCCTCTGGGCTTTTTCCTTTTCTTACTTCTGTATATCTTACTTTCACTCTTACTCTGGGACTGGCTGTGTGGCTGGGTAGCTGGCCCCTACCATCCTCCTCTCCTATTCTCTTGCTCTTTCTTCTTTTCCTCTGAGATTTCTCCTTCTATTTATTCTCTCTGCCTGCCAGCCCCACCTATCCTTTCTCCTGCCTCACTAATGGCCGTTCAGCTCTTCATTAGACCATCAGGTGTTTTAGGCAGGCACAGCACCACAGCTTCACAGAGTTAAACAAATGCAACATAAAAGAATACAACACATCTTTGCATCGTGAAACAAATGTTGCACAGCATAAACAAATGTAACGCTTCTTAAAATAACATTCTACAACAGTGAGATGTTTGTGTTGCTTTTCCAACAGGAGCAGAGGTTCCATCCATGGAAGAGAGTGTAGTTCTAAAGGAGTCCTAAAACATCCCACTGATACAAACTAGGTTTAGCCCAAACAATTCAAACAACCATGGGCTAAAACTAGGAAGAATCTTTCACTTACCAAATATTAATTTTTGTAGCTCAGCTCTCTACCTCAAACTTGAGTTAGACTTTAATAATAATCACAAATCTCTCTAAAATGGACATAACTAACCTTTTCTTTTGAAATTTAAAACATGCAGACAGTAGTAATCATTTAGGAAAAAAAATGTATCATTTGGATTTTTATGCAGAAAGAATCAAAACGTCACAAAGAGATGTTAAGTGGTGACTGATAGAAAAGAATGGCAGGTTGGGACATCAGTTCAAGTTCATTTTGTGCAGCTTATTTTTAGTGAAAACATGATTAAATATATGAGATGATTAAAATAGATGTTAGTCAGAACCCTACTATTTTAAGTCAATGATTAAATGTTTTTAAACTTTTCTTTCTTTATGATTATTATATTAGTAGTGTGTGTGTGGGTGTGTTATGGCAATTTTATGGAATTGGTTCTCCCCTACTTTTACATGGGTTTGGGGGTCAAACTCAGGGTGTCAGGATTGCACAGTGAGCTGTGTTGTGTCAACTTGAGACAAGCTAGAGTCATTTGGGAAGAGGGAACCTCAGTCGAGGAAATGCCCCTACCAGACTGGCATGCAGGCAAGCCTGTGGGGGGCATTTTCTTAGTCAGTGATTGATGTGGGAGGGCCCAACCCTTTGTGGGTGAGGCCATCTCTGGACAAGTGGCCCTAGAGTTTATAAGAAAGCAGGCTGAGCAAGCCTTCGAGAGCAAGCCAGTAAGCAGCACTCCTCCATGACCTCTGCATCAGCTCCTGCCTCCAGGTTCCTGCCTTGAGTTCCTGCCCTGACTTCCTTCAGTGATGGACTGTCATAGAAGTGCGAGCTAAACAAACCCTTTCCTCCCCAAGTTCCTCTTGTTCTTGCTGTTTTATCAAGCAACAGGAACCTAACTAGGATTCACAGCAAGTGCCTTTATCTGCTGAGCTATTTCTCTGCCCTCTAAATGCTTCTCACTGCTTCTTAATTAACAGACATTTGAGTGATTTAATGTTGTGCGAGTCATTGCACTTGGACTTTGGTGGAGAGTCCAGTATCCACAGGATGAGTACTTGACTGAAGAGAAATTTCCAAATTTTGCGTTAGTAGCTTTCTACATAGCACTCTCCTGGTCTCCATCTCACCACCAGCTAGGTGTCGCCCTCATTAAAGTTCTCTCTTGTCTGTCTCTCAGTGTTAAATAACAGCAAGGCTCCGTTCTCAGGCCTCTTCTCCCTCTCTCTTTTTCCTTTTGGTTTTTCAATAGAGGTTTTCTCTGTGTAGCCCTGGTTGTCCTAGACCTCTCTCTCTCTCTGTAGACCAGGCTGGCCTCAAACTCAGAGATCCACCTGCCTCTGATACCTGAGTTCTGAGATTAAAGGTGTGTGCCACCATTGCCTGGCCCTTTTCTCTTTCCTAATCTTATAATTTCCACAACTTTAAAATTGTGCTCTGTGGTGCTGACATTCATGTCCAGTTCCTTCCCTTACCCCCTCCCAGCTCTGTACTCAGTAAACAGCTGCTTCTAGAGTCCCCTTATTTGGTAATCACAAACATCCCAAATCCAAACGCATCTCTGGACTCCTCGGGAGGTCCCTGTAATAGGCTGTGACACCTAAGTAAATAGTGTCTCTTTTTCTCTGGACACTCAGCCTAAAACTATGCAGTCATTGCTGATTTCTTCTGAAGATATCCTTGCCGGGGATCCATGACTCATCTGGAAGCAGACTCTGCTTTACACTGTCTCAAAAACTGGAGGTGGGGGGAGGAGAGAAGGTGTGCCAATGGGCACAAAGTTACAGTTGGATGGGAGTAGTGAGTTCTGATGTGCTTCTACACAGCAGGGTCAGGGAAGTTCGGATAGCGAGTACTGTGTACTTCAAACAGCTGTAAGAAAGGCTTTTTAATGTTTTCACTATTAAGAAAAGACAAATGTTTGAGGAGACAGATACTGATAACTTGATTTAAAGATTACACTATGTATACATGTATTGAAACAGCAAATGGTATCCCATAAATATGGGAACTTTTAATGATTTTATGGATAGTCAAACAAACAAACAAACCAATTGAAACTGAAGCCAGGCATGGTGGTACATCTGTGGAGTTCCACCACTTCCAAGGCAAAGGTAGAAGGACTGAGTTTGAAATCAGCTCGGATACTATGTAACTAGATCCGGTCTCAAGATAAATTTTTAAAAAGTAAAGTGAAGTGGATAAAAATATATCCAGACTCCCGATGCCTCTCACTCCATCCCACTACCATAACACTCTAAAGCATGGGCGGTGGTGGCGCACGCCTTTAATCCTAGCACTGGGAGGCAGAGCCAGGCAGATCTCTGTGAGTTCGAGGCCAGCCTGGACTACAGAGTGAGTTCCAGGAAAGGCACAAAGCTACACAGAGAAACCCTGTCTCGAAAAAACCAAAAAACGAACAAACAAACAAAACAACAACAACAACAAAAAACCACTCTAAAGCAAAACCCCTTTCAGAATCTTTGTGTGGAAGTTTGAATAGGAGTGGCCCCCATAGACTCAAGTATTGAATCCCATAGGGAGTGGTACTATTAGTAGGTTGTCGGAGTAGGTGTGGCCTTGTTGAAGTAGATGTGGCCTTGTTAGAGGAAGTTTGTCACAAGTGTGATGTCTTTCTGTACGCTGGAGAATATGTGTTGCTATGACTGGTTAATAAAGAAGCTGCTCTGGCCTATGGTGAGTCAGGTTATAGCCAGGTAGGAAATCCAAGAGAGAGAGAGAAAAAAGAAAGGAGAGGTAGAAGAGACACTAACTGCCACCAAAGGAGAAGCAAGATGCCAGCAGACCGGTAAAGAAAGCCACGGAACATGGGGCAAAACATAGATGAATAGAAATGGGTTATTTAAAATATAAGAGCTAGCTAGCAAGAGGCCTGCCATAGACCATACAGTTTGCAATTAATATTAAGCCTCTGAATTATTATTTTATAAGTAGCTGAGGGACTGCGGGGCTGGGCAGGACCTGAGGAACTCAGGATGGAAGTGGCACGTGAGACCGGAGAAACCTTCCAGCTACAGTGGAGGTTGGCTTTGAGGTCTTATATGCTCAAGCTGCACCCACTGTGGGATGGTTCACTTCTTCTTGCCTGCAAATCAAGATCTAGAACTCTCGGCTCCTTCTCCTGCACCATGTCTGCCTATGTGCCACCATGCTTCTTGCCATGATGATAATGGACTGAACCTCTGAAACTGTAAGCCAAGCGCAGCTAAACGTTTTCCTTTATAAGAGTTGCTGTGGCCATGTGCTGTGGGATAATCTTTTTGTACACTGTAAAGATGCATCTCTGCCTAAGGCGCCATTTGATTGGTTTAATAAAGAGCTAAATGGCCAGTAGCTAGGCAGAAGAGAATAGGTTGGACTTCCGGGGGTGGGGGAGAGAGGAACTCAGGGTTAGAATCTAGATTCGCCAGTGAGACACTGAGGAGTTGGAAGTACACAATGGACAGGTAAAAAGCCACATGGCAGAATGTAGATAATAGAAACAGGTTAAGTTATAAGAGCTGGTTGGGAACAAGCCTAAGTTAAAGGCCAAGCTTTCATAATTCATAATAAGTCCCCAAGTCATTACTGGGGAGCTGGCGGTCCCAAAGAAAGTCCAACAAGAAAGTCCTACTACAGGTATGGTGTCTCTTCACAGCAAGAAAACCCCAATGTCATTTTGTAACAGATAGTACCCTCTGTAAGTGTTGAATGATCAACACAGCTGTGTTGTTATCTGCTGAACAAGCAATAGGTTAGAATCAGGAAGGATGAAACTTTCCAAAAGACACAGAGAGCTGAGGGCAGAGACAGGGCAAGATATATATATATATATATATATATATATATATATATATATATATATCCCACAACCCTAAGTAGTTAAGAAGGTGCTTCAAATGCTTTGCATCTGGCAGGCAGCTTGGTAGTTAAATCACTGTACTTCCACACTACATTTTGTAGTTAGCAAACGATCCAGGAACTCACTCTGGGAAATCTGAGTGAGACTGTGGTGGGCTGAAGTGAACAGGCAGCTTAGGGGCTGAGAACCCAAGAGCGGTTTTGAATTGTGGTCCTCATTTGCTTCTCAGAGGACAAATTACAGAAAATTCCTAAGTCTTAGTTCTCCCATCTATAAAACTATGGTATTCATTTTTTTCCCCTCAGAGTCGGTATAAAGGTGAAATGGCCTAATAAAAGATTTTTCTAGGCTATGGGCAACATAAAATATGGCTGCAGTGAGTGGTAGAAACAGAAACAGGGCCCAAATCTGACACTGAGACCCTCATCCATCCTTCTTCAATGTGAAATGTTCCCTGTCCCTTTTTGCATATGATTGAGGCAATTTCCTCGCCCGCCTAGTTACAGTGGGATATAAATATCAACCGTGGCATATGTGTGCTGTTTACTTGAATCCCATGACGGCTCCTCACCTGTTTGAGTTATATATAGAAAAGTAAGACAGATGCTTTCACGACAAAACTTTCTTGGCAAATTCTCACACGCACATAGGATAAGAATTTTGTCTAACATTTCTTAATACCATGTTGTAATTCTAGTACGTTGACTCTGGCTTCTTCCTTAGAAGTGTTAGCATTTAAAGAGAAGTTGAGCAATTAAAAAGAGAAATACCAGGAACTTTGTAGACTAAAAACTAGCAAACAGACACATCCTTGAGGTACTTCACGAAGAGTTCCAGCGATAACATCGATACAATATTGTGTTGCTTTTTTGATCCTCTGGAGAGTGGGTGATTATGCCTTTATATTTCCGTGTTCTCTTTCTAGCTGCTGCATGTAGCAACAGGACGAGGAGACAAGGCAGTTGCCAAAAGCTTTTGTCTTCCTCCTCGCCCCCTTACAGATCCCTTCCTCTTCAGTGAGGATTAGAAGAGTGGGGATGCCTTGCCCCCAGGCGGTCACTTTACCTGTAAAGATACTGGGGAACCCTTGAAATGGTGGGGAGAGCTCTTCTAACCAGGCTGTACCTCTCAGCTTCCAGCAGAGCCTCGTGAAATTTGTTCCTTTCAACATCTGCTCAAGGGACCTTAGCAATTAGGAATAAGCCTATTTCCCAGCCCCCCCCCCCATGTGTTGGTCAACCCCGCTGCCCTGTGTACATTCCCTCCACCCTTACTAGTACAACTCACCATCACAAGCTTTGTCTGCAAGATTAGCTAAGGTCCTTCCGGCACTCTCCGCCTCACTGGCTTCTCATCTCCAATCTTCTTGAGTCATCTTCTGTCAGGGACCACTTAAGCACCCCTCCCTACTCAAACCTACCTCTGCTGCCGCCCGTCTGCCCCTAAGCCCCCCTGACCTTGCTAGTTTTTCCTTGGCACCAATGACTTTTGCCTAGCTAATGTGCCATCCAGCTCACCCCTCTTCTTGCCACTCTGGGCACACTTTCGGGACTTGGGAATAGTAGATGGAGACGTTGCTTATGTTGTCGTCATCAATGAATCTCTCTCACCGGGTCTCAGATCAGCTTGCTCCCCTTTCAGGAGAAACTCGATTCTTTGGCTGTTTTGGTTCTTGAGTTGATGGGGTGGATCTAGCTCTCCTGGAATCCGCTAACAGAGGGATGTGTGCCCTCCTCTAGGAACAATGCTGCTTCAAGGAGGGACCTGAAGACTCAGGGAACCTGGCTCAAAACATTCAATACCGGATTTCCTCTGCCGCGGGACAGGCTCTTGGTCCCCTCCCATCCTGGCTCCTCCCCCAGTCACTTCTTTCCTCCTTGCTATCCTCATACTTAGTTTACCCTGTCTGCTCAACGTTTGACATAAATTCCTCTTGGATCGAATCACTGCCGTCCCTTGGTCCACCCCGCAGGATGGAGTAAAAGCAATACTTAGAGTCACTCCAGGCTCCCAAACTTCCAAATGATGTATTTTCTTCCAGCCAGCCAGAAAACAATCCCCCCCACCCCAATGTCTGTAATAAAATCCCCACCAGAACCAGGGCCATAAAACAAGCCCCAAGGCATCAAGAAACTTGCTGCCCATGGAATTCTGGGAAGCAGCCAAACCCCATCACATACCCTGGAGGCTAGAGGTGAGCTTACTCTGTAATAATTTGCTCTCCAGGTAATTATTCCAGCCCTGTTGAAAGTGGGCACTCACTCCCAGGAGAAGGTATGAATACATTCATGGGAGCTCTGCTCTTGCAACCCCTACACATCCCGCTGCTCTACCAATACTGAACTGCCCACACTAAGATATTGAGGAATTAAACACATAAACGGGTGGGAACAGATCGTTTTCAAACCATAGCAGTTCGTTATGAAAAACCCAAGCTTCAGTTTGTTAGATAAAAACTCTAGTTGTTGGGACGGTAGCAGGCTATGTCTTCCTTTCTCTCTTCTTTCACTAACACATTCATAAATTTTTGTCATCCTCAAAAATTCCAATATATAGTTACCATGTGATTTTTTTATTCCATTCCAAAGTACATCCTCAAAATATTTGAAAATGGATACTTAAAAAAAAAAAAAACAACCAATGTTTATGATAACATTACGAATAGCAAGCAGATGTAGAAACATCCCAAATGCTGGTCAATGGATGAGTAAATAAAATGTTACATGCTCATATAATGAAATATTATCATATAAAGAGATGTTACAACATGGATAAATCTAGAAAACATTATGCTGAATGGAGTTGGGTAAATGGTCACATAACTTTGCATTCTACTCACATGGAATATTCAGAAGAGTTATATCCACAGAGGCCAGAAACTGATAATGGTTGTCTGGAGGTAGGGGAAGAAGGAAATGGGGAGTGAGTTTTTCATGAGTTCAGGGTCTCCTTTGGGAGTGATGAAAGTATTTTGGGTACTAGAGTTGATAGCTGTACAGTACTGTTGTTGGTTGTTGCTGCTCTTTTGGAGGCCCCCATCACCTAGCTCCCAAATAAATCACATGGAGGCTTATTCTTAATTATAAATGCCTGGCCTTAGCTTGGCTTGTTTCTAGCCAGCTTTCCTTAAATTATCCCGGCTACCTTTTTCCTCTGGGCTTTTTCCTTTTCTTACTTCTGTATATCTTACTTTCACTCTTACTCTGTGGCTGGCTGGGTGGCTGAGTGGCTGGCCCCTAGCGTCCTCCTCTCCTTGTTCTCTTACCCCTTCTATTTTCTCCTCCTATATATTCTCTCTGCTTGCCAGCCCCGCCTATCCTTTCTCCTGCCTCACTAATGGCTGTTCAGCTCTTTATTAGACCATCAGGTGTTTTAGACAGGCACAGTAATACAGCTTCACACAGTTAAACAAATGCAACATAAAGGAATGCAACACAGCTTTACATCATTAAAGTCGGTGTTCCACAGCATAAACAAATGTAACACATATTATTATTATTATTATTATTATTATTATTATTATTTTGGTTTTTTTTTTTTTTGAGACAGGGTTTCTCTGTGTAGCTTTGCGTCTTTCCTGGAACTCACTTGGCAGCCCAGGCTGGCCTCGAACTCACAGAGATCCACCTGCCTCTGCCTCCCGAGTGCTGGGATTAGTAACACATCTTAAAATAATATTCTACAACACAGTACTGTGAGTGTCTTAAGTGCCATTTGTATACTTTAAAATGGCCAATTTTATGTTTGTGAATTTCATTTTAGTAAGAAAAATGAACCAAAATCAAAACTAAATCTATTGATCTGGAAAAAACAGAACTATGTTTAGTACTAGGACCAGAAAGGATATTCTTCTAGGAAATAAACCACAAGTGGTATCTTTGATTATAATATTAGGTTCCAAAAATTCTATTCAAAGTTGTTCGGTGAAAGCTGATGCCAAGATTGCACAGGATAGCCGATCATAAATGCCTCCCTCAGTCAAATTTTTTGGAAGCCATGGAGCCCAGTAAGTTTAAGATTGTATTCCCTGTCAAGTATCTGGGTGCAGTTAAGATATAGCTCCATTCTTTAACACTCAGCCAGTCTGGAAGCTGGAGTAAGATCCATTTGGCAAATAAACCACAAGTCACAGATGATCAGTGACAGGCTGGGGCTGGGAAGGTTCTCCTGAGTAAGTGTTGTGTCTGTTTAAACACCCAAACCAAGGAGAGTTACAACCCCATATAGTTCCCTACGATAAACCACGCCCTCAGCATCCTCCAAGAAAGGATTTTGTTGTTGTTTGTTTTGTAGACCCAATGAGATCCTGTTTATAAAACTTCTTGTAAGCTAGGTGGTGGTGGCGCACGCCTTTAATCCTAGCATTAGGGCTGCAGAGGCAGGCGGATCTCTGTAAGTTCGAGGTTAGCCTGGGCTACCAAGTGAGTTCTAGGAAAGGCTCCAAAGCTACACAGAGAAACCCTGTCTCGAAAAACAAAAACAAACAAACAAACCCCACAAAAACCCCTTCTTGTAAAACATAAATTTGCATATTAGTGTAATTGCTGTGTTTTATTTATTTACTTTTTCTTTTTCAGAGCTGAGGACTGAACCCAGGGCCTTGTGCTTGCTAGGCAAGCGCTCTACCACTGAGCTAAATCTCCAATCCCGGCCATGTTTTATTAATGTGTGGCAGTAACCAACATGCAAACACCCTACTTGGATGTCATTTTCAGATACTATGTATTATTCATTGTTCTCATAAACATTTCTTAAATATTAGTTGTTTGCCAAGAAGGGAAGGCGATATGTCAGTATTTTAAAAGAATAAACTGAGATTCTGAGAACCTAAGATTTGCACTTGGGTATGTAACTTGGAGAACGAAGACCTTTAGTTCCTAGTTTATTCAAAACCCCAAAACTGTGGTTACTAACACCTTTGATCCGCATCAACTCACAATGTGATCAATATCTTGGGCGAACTTTGAATAATTCTATTCCTGTCGTAGGGTAGTGTTTTGATTGTTGTTTCATGTAATTACCGGGACCCATACTAAAAGAGACACACAAGCTGACCAACTTCACATTGCTAACATGTACTGAGTATACACTGTGCATTAGGCATGGCACTAAGTATCTCATGGACATTTAATCCCTGAGACAGTCCTCTGTGGAGGGTTTTGTATACACAGAAACAGCAACTTACCCAGAGTTAGAGATGGAAATATAAGTTGTCCAGCAGTCCTTGCAAGAGTATATTTAAAAGCTCAGGACAGTTGAGGTAGGATCCATAGATACTGTATTAGTTACTTTACACAGTCCTCAAACAAAATGTCTGGCTATAGGGACTTAAGAGTTTATTTTGCCTTAGAGTTTGTGGCCAAAGGTCACGGCAGACAAGGAATGAAGCCTGAGGTAGCTGATCATGTTGCAACCATGGTCAGGAAGCCAAAGTTATGGATATTTTGTGCTCCGTTCCCTTTCTCCTTTTCATCCCGTCTAGTATCCAAGGCCATTGAACGGGCCCGCCTTGAGTTAAGGTGGGTCTTCTCACATCAATTAACCAAACCTAGATAATCCCTTACAGGCATGTCTAGATGCGTGTCTCCTAGGTGATGTTCACATCCAGTCAGGTTGACATCGTTAGCCATCACAGACAACCTGGAATTCAGACCTGAGCCAACAGAGTGGAGAATGAATGAATGTTGAACTAAGATGAAAACAGAAAATAAAATATCCAGTTTTATGCAACACCAAAGCCCCCAGGTGAACCACTTTGGTCTACTGAGGCCCAGTAAGTTTGTGATCATTTCATTTCCCACTCCAAAACTTAAGGTAATAAACTTGGGTCATTATAAGTACTATGAGATAGTGTCAGATAACTCTTGTAAGTGCTTAACAGTCATAAACTCAGGGCCATTTGTGACATTTAAAGTCTCAGTGAAAAAGAAAAAAGGGAAGTGGTCTTTCATAGGAAAGCTTTGTTTTGAAGACAAAGCAAGATTTCCTAGAAATCAAGAATTGAGGTTAATGGCTTTTTTTTTTTTTTTTTTTTTTTTTCTGATGTAGGATGCTGGGTATTGAAAAGCTAGTATCTAGTCTTTTGACTAAACTATTCTGTATAGATGTTTTTATGTTATAGGGTAAAGCAATTCAGATAAAAAAAAAACTATTGTAATGTTTCATACATAGTCCTAGGATTGCCTACTAGCTTCTAGGGCTTAAGTACTCAAAAAAATATTACTTAATGCCAGGATTTAAGAAAAGGGAAGCACTCTTTAATAAAATTGTTTCTTTGGGGGACAGTTTATCGACTTTGCCAGGCATCTTTCCTGCGTCCCAAATTTTAATCTCAAATTCTATTATAGCGTGTGGCTCACTACCTCATTCAACAAATGTGTCCTGTGTTTCTAGGGTTGAAAACGATAGACCCCAAGTTCCTCTGTACATGGAGCTTACCCGCAAAGGGGGCAATAGCGTAATTTCAAAATAAATCTATATTAATTATGCTTGGGTAGGTGCTGGGAGAGCAGGAGAATGGTGAGCTTGTCTTTCTTCAGCCGAAATGTATCGGATGATAGACTCTTTCATTTCCCCATGACTTTTGAAAGGTCATCATCCTACTTAGAAAACAAACAAACACCTAAATAAATAAATAAATAAATAAACCGAACAAAGTTAATACTAAAGAGCAGCTATGACTTTGGAAAACTTGTACTGTGAACGATCTCTTCCGTTTCTTCCAAGAGAAGTCTCTGAAAAGGCACCGAGAGAAAAGTCACTTTAAAAAAAAGAAAAGACACGGAAAGCCACACTGAAAAGGGAACCTAGCTAGAGTCAGACATCCCAACCGCTAAGGCAGGGAAGAGGGGGGAAAATCTCTCAGATCTCGACTCTCGGGTGTCCTGGGCAGCGGGGATCCGAACCCCTGCCAAGCGTCGCCATGAACTTCAGGGCGGATGTCCTTTCCACGCCCGCTGCCCCGGTGGCGGGAGCCCCGGGGTGGGGTGGGGTGGGGTGGAGTGGATGAGGGGTGGGAGGGAGAGGGGGAAGAGGTCAAGGTGTGGGCTGCGGAAAGTGGCGACCGGGGGCGCGGGGCGGTGACAGGGACGGCCGCCGCCGCCGCCGCCGCCACCGGGGGCCGGGGTGGGGTGGGGTGGCGGGGACACGCGGGCGGGCGTCCACGCCGGGGCCCGTGCGAGCCGCCCACCCGCGCGCCGGCCGGCCGGCTCAGGTGGCGCTTTCCCGCTCAGGTGAGCTCCTCCCGCGCCTCCCATTGGCCGAGGCGGCCGTGGCGCTGGCAAAGGGGCGACGCAGCCCGGGTCTAGTTCAGGGTCTAGGGCGGCGCGTCACTTCCGGTAGCGCGGAGCTTGTAAAACACCCTGGAGAGAAAATGGCGGCGGCGGCGGCTTCAGCGGCGGCAGCAGCAGCAGCAGCGGCAGCGGCAGCGGCGGCGGCGCCTCCGTCGCAATCGCAGCCGCAGCCACAGCAGCCACCGCAGCAGCCGCAGCCGCTTTCCGACGAAGAGCTTTTCCATCAGCTCCGCCGGTACGGCTTGTCTCCGGGCCCGGTGACGGAGAGCACCCGGCCGGTCTACCTCAAGAAGCTGAAGAAGCTTCGCGAGGAAGAGCAGCCGCCGCCGCCGTTGCAACCACAGCCGCCGCTGCAACCACAGCAGCCGCTGCAACCGCAGCAGCCGCAGCACCGGGCGGGGGGCCGCGGCCACAAGACGCGGAACAGTAATAACAATAACACGGCCGCCGCTGCCGCCGCCGCCGCCGCCACGGTCGCGGGCTCGGCGGCGGCGGCGGCGGCGGCGGCGGGGATGGGACTCCGGCCGGGCTCGGGGGACCTCTCGTACTTACGGACCCCGGCGGGCCTCGGGCGGCTGTCGGCCTCGGGGCCGGAGAGTTCCGGGGCCGCGGCGGCGGCAGCGGCGGCGGCCGTCGTCCCCAAAGTGCTGCTGGGCTTCAGCTCGGACGAGTCGGACGTGGAGGCCAGTCCCCGGGAGCAGGCCGGCGGCGGCGGCGGCGGCAGCGGCGGCTCGCGGAGGGACCGGGCTGCGCTCCACCACCGCGCCGGGCTCCGAGCGGCCCCGGCGCCCCTGGCCTCGGGCGAGGGGACCCACGGCCACTCGGGCGAGCGGAGGAAGCCCCACTCGTGGTGGGGGACGCGGAGGCCCGGCGTCCCCGAACCGTTGTCGTCGTCGTCGGGGAACGACGGTGCCGCTGCCGCTGCCGCCGCCGCCGCCGTCGCGGAGGACGGGGACCAGGACGGCGGCGGTGGTGGCGGCGGCGGCGGTGGCGGCGGCGGCGAGAGGGATCCCGAGGCCGACGAGCCGCGGTGGGCGAGCCGAGCGGTGAACGGCAGCCGGCTCCTGGCGTACAGCTGCAGGGAGCACTACTCGGACTCGGAGGAAGAGGACGACGAGGACGACGACGACGTGGTGGTCGGGGCCGCCGCCTCCTCCTCCTCCGGTGGCGTTGGTGGCGGCGGCGGCAGACAGGTATTAAAGGACGACTCCCTGGCCCGGCATCGACCCAGACGGAGCCATCATAGTAAGCCTTTCTCGGCGGCGGCGGCGGCGCTGACGGCTAAATCTGGCGGCAGCCGCCAGGAGACTCCGGTTCAGGGAGGGGGAGGACTCGCGATGAATGACAGGGCGGCGGCCGCGGCTGCTGCGGCTGCTGCTGCTGCGGCCGCCGCCGGCGGGAGTCTAGACAGGAGCCGAACCCTGGAGGAGGCGGCGGCGGCGGCGGCCGAGCCGGGGGGAGGGTGCGAGCCGGTGGACTCCAGCCCGGTTCCTCGGTACCGTGCGGGCGCCAAGAAGCTGGCCCCGCCGGGTCCTGACATGGACTCCTCCACCCTGGAGTCGCCCACGGGGTCCCTGCTCAAGACCAATAACCACATAGGCGGTGGCGCCTTCGGCGGCGTGGATCCCCCCAGCGTCTACCCCAACAGCCTCCCTCCCGGTGCCGCCGCCCCGACTGCACTCAGGATCAATCACGCCGCCAATCACACGGGCTCCAATCACACCTACCTGAAGCACGCGTACGGCAAGCCCAAGCTGTGCGAGCCCGAGGAGGAACTTCTCCAGCAGTTTAAACGGGAAGAGGTGTCCCCGACGGGGACTTTCAGTGCTCACTACTTGTCCATGTTTCTCCTGACCGCCGCCTGCCTGTTTTTCCTCATATTGGGACTGACTTACCTAGGAATGAGAGGGACGGGAGTCCCCGAGGATGGAGGTCTCAGTAAGTATTAAGTAATCCCGGAGGGCCCAGGTTATCAAAGGCAGCGAGCGGTGCTGCTGGTGGTGGTGACCTTTACCTGCAAGGAATGGGTGTAACAACGAAAATGCTACAGGATACACCACGCATCATCTTTCTTTTGAGAAGGAACAGGATTACCGGTGTCAGAGTGGTATCTTAGGACTGGTTTTTAAGTTTCTCTGCACGGTGTGGTGTTACATTCAAAACAGCTTATCGAAGAAGGAAATAGTACGGGGTAAAAGGCACTTGAGTGTCTTCATTTCTTTTTAGTTTTAAATAACTGCAGGATGTCATTTGCTCGTGAGGTTTGGAATATTACCATTTTTAAGCAGGGCCATACATGCGGTGTTTTCTTTTTTCAATGCGTTGTGATTGAAGAGCATGATGTACAGTTTGTTGAAGTTGTGGTACACGCAATATAGGTAGTTGTCTAATTTCTTTAAAGAGAATGTGTTGAGAAGGCAGCAGGGCGCACCTCTTAATTGACTTCTCAGTCCAAAGCCCCTCCCCTTCCACCCGTGAAGAAAGTCATGGTAACTTGGCACGTGGATCTTGGGGTCAGCTTTACTTGGCAAATGACTATAGGCAGGTGTGTGCATTCATTAAGCTAGAGTCTGTACTGAGTACTGAGTGATCAAGACAACAGTAATAGGTCAAACCATTCAGAGAAGATAACCGTTGTGTGTTGCGTGAAGACACAAGGATGAAGTCATTGGGGTGTGCCATTTCAGATTGCATGGTCAGAGGGGTACTGTTGGAGGTAGACATAACGTGGGACAAAACAACCCAAAAAGGAGCATTGTAGAGAGGGCCATCTGGCCAGGGATGGCCAGAAGGGAAAGGACTTGAATGGGGCCAGAGACTTGCTGGAGGTTCCTGTGGTTGGAACTTCCTGTTCCTCATGTGGAAAACCATGCGAATATTGACTAGGATGAGGTTTATTAAGATTGGACATAAATTAGTGGATAATGGACTGTTATGTTTCTTCCCATTTCCCCTGAAGATTTTCTCCTAATGTGGATTTACAGTACCATGATTTGTATTTATAAAGCTGGCTTACTATATAGCTTATTTCAGAATAATGGGATGGATGCAGTTAGCGGAGTCAGTAGTGGGAGCTTTGATTTCTGTATAACCAAGTCCAAGGTAATAAATACATAAATGACCACAATATTGTTTAATTACAGGCTTGCAAGAGCAGCCCTTGCTTTAATTGGCTCTCTGGGAGCAAAAGTGATGTACTGTGTCCTGCCTTAAATATTTGAGAGGGAAACACTAGCACTCTGGGAGTCAGACTCTGAAGTTAAATGACATTACGTGACAGTGGTACCTGCTTTTGCATGTTTGTTTTTCTGACCCTGTGTCATTTGTCTGGCCGTTGTCTGAACCCCAAGTGCTCTACATGGAGTGTCTTACCCAGTCTTCCCAACAGCTCTCAGAGGAAGGGGTTGTCTGTATCTATTATCTAAGAGTAGAAACATCTGCCAGCTTTGTAGTTGTGAGGGTCGAATGAGATGGTATTTAGAGGTTCAGATGACATTTGCCGTATTTTTGGCAAATTACAGTTTACATGTGAGAAGTAGTTACTAATGTAAGTTATGTTGACTGCGTTTTTTAATCTGTTAACATTTAACATCATTAATTCTGTTAGACACACCTTGGAGCCGTTGATGCAGAGGTTGACTCACAGTCTGAGGAATCACTTTGGTACTTGACATACTGTGAACCAGGGTAGAGAGAAGTGCCTGCTAGGTCTGCTAGTCTGCTCACCTAATGCAATGGCATTATGGTTTTCAGAGTGACTGTTTTCACTCCTTATGTTCTGAATCTTTTGTCATATTTTAATGTTTAGCCAAAGCGTTCATTGGTCAAATAGTATGTTTAAGTTTTACTTTAAGCAATAATTTCACCAGAAGATTGTACGGTTATATGTGACCGTAAGCTTTTATTAGTTACCATTTAAATTACATAATGTATAATGGTCTTTTAAATTTTTTTTTTTTTAAGTACAAAGTTCTTAAGTATTTTGGTCTTTGCAATTTTTTCATTAGTATCTTAATGAAACTACTTTTACTCATTACTGAATTTGCTTTCATGTCTGTAGAGTTAGGTGTCAGCTAAGATGAGCTAAGCTTTACCAATTCCAAGGTTAGCATTTTAACTAAGCTGCTATCAGAACAGCTCACACGTTAGCCTTCAATAAGACTGTCCTACAGATGAGTGAATCATGACAGCTCACTAAAAGAAAAGAGAGAACAGAATAGATTGCCTATTGTAGACTCGTGGTTATTATTTAAAAATCATTCTTCAACTACAAAAGACATGATTTTTGTAAACAATTTGAAGAGAGATGAAGGACAAGATGAGTATAATTATATATCCCCTCTTCCTAATTTCATACCCATTCCTGGTCATTTATCACAGCAACAGTAGCTCCTTCCAGAACTTTGTTCATACTTTCCATGTAAATTTAGGTGGGTTGATTTTCATCCAGATTGTGTGTGTAAGTTGTACTGTAAGTGCCTACCAGGCCGTTAGCTTTTAAACCAAGTTGAGGGTTGAACAGTATGTGGTTATGTGGCAGATGAGATTGCCTTCAGAGCCGACATCCCAGAGAGAAAGATGGACAAGTGAAAATAAGAATTTATTATTACGTTAGCCCAAGGAAATGCTGGTGTCTTTAGGTATGTGGAGGCGGGGTGGGAGTATGTAATCCTGCGTACAGGGAGGCAGGCCTCTCTGAGGAGGTGACACATGACCCAGGATCAGAATGGCCTGGAGGGTTAGCCATCGACAAGAGGAGCACTCTGGCAGATAGAGCAGGTTGAAGGGGCAGGAAGAGTGGCCAGTGTGGCTGGGGCTGTGAACGTGAGGGCACCGGCACATGGTGCAGTCAGTTTGGGCATGGGTGAAGTCTTCACGCAAGAGTCTGAATTTTAAGTGACATCATTCTGTATGTGTTAAGCAACTTGTATTTTCATTTACCATTATATCATAGGTGTCTTTTCCATGTCCTGATTTAAGTGTAAAGATATATTTTAAACATTTCTCTCATCACAGGTCCTTTTCTTATCCTGTAAAGTGCTAAAATCTGTGCTATCCTAAAAATGTTCATTTCTATATTCTACTCTAGCTGCTGCTCTCTTCTCAGCCAAGACGTTCATTCTTTCCTTCTCTGCTCATCATTTAAGTTTTGTCTGCCTCTTCCCCCCCCCACACACACGCGATTCTCCTGTCGCCCGTCAGCGGGTCACCAGTTACCTAGCTTCCAGTTCGCTTCCTTGGGTCACTCAGGGCACTGCCAGCTCCCTTGGATGTCCATTCCTACAAACCTGCACATGGCCGCCACTGTCCGCCAGTTTTCGTCCTGGCACCTGCCTCTGCTGTCATAGGTTTTCTGTGGAATTTCATCTTCGGTGCCGTCTGTCCATTATACACCCCTAGGGTGTTTGATCCGTTCTCACCCGGGAATGACCTCTCACTCTGTATTCTCTCATAACTGTCTCTTCCGAAGGCTGGACTTAACTGTGTGGTTATTGCATGTCTTCCGAATGTCCCAAGAACCAGCACCGTCTGGCATTACCTGTCCTGTCCCCTTGCTTTTGCCCCTCTTCTGTTTTGATAATGGTGCTTCCATACATACCTACCCAGAGCTCGAGAGAGAACTTGGTTTTGCTTGGTTCCTTCCTTCTCTTCATCTTCTTTCCTGATCGATTTGGATGTCTAGTAACTCTAGCCTCCATGCATCTTTCAAATCTTTGTTGTTGTGATTGTTGTTTGGTTTTTTTGAGACAAGGTTTGTCAGCGTAGCCCTGGCTGTCCTGAAACTCTGTAGCCCAGGCTGGCCTTGAACTCACAGAGATCCACCTGGCTCTGCCTCCCGAGTGCTGAGATTAAAGGCGTGCACCAGCCCCGCCCGGCTCACTCTTTGTGTCTATCACTTCTGCTTTTAGGTTAGTTTGGCCTGAACTCATGATAACCTCAGAGCCCCTGCATCTCGGTAGTGCCCTTCCAGTGTTTCCCTGCAGAGCAGTATTTCTAAAGCATGCATGCGCCTAGTCTCTCCCTACAAGTTACTCGGTGACTTTCTCTTCCTTACTGGCCGAAGTGAAATTTGGCTAACCTGTCCCGAGGTTACACTCGTCCTTTCTACTGCCTTCATTTCCTCCTAGTCATTGAGTGTGTAATGGCATTTTGTGTCTTTGGACATATTATTCCCTTCCTTGGGAATAGTTTCTTTTCCTCTCTACTGTTTATTCTTGAAAGTGTGCTTTGTGAACACTTCATCCTGTTTATCCAAGTTTGGACCAGTACTTTGTGCCCAAATAAGAGCTTCTGCGTCCTTCACAGCATTTGTTACACTATATGATGTGTGAGTCTACCATGGCAGGTAGATTATACTCCTTCAGTTAATCTTCCTGTAGGTCAGGTACAGGCTTTATTATTCAGTTTTAGGTTTGAATTTCAGTTCTCTCTCTGTTCTGTGACTTTACTAGAAATATACTTGTCTCATGTTAAAAAATGAGAGTGTTTGATAATGTATGTCAGATGTTTAGTGTTATTAAAGAGGATAGAAATCGCTGTAGTATCCTTGGGCCACAAATTTGTGACCCAGTCAGTGTTGAATAAATGATCACATATAAAGTACCCAGCACAGGCCCTCTGTATGTGTAGGTTTGACAGCCGTAGATTTAACCAAAAATATTTGACAGAAATTATCATCTAAACATGTACTTTGTTGTTGCCTAAACAGTACGGTACAATGACTGTTTATATAGCAATTAACATAAATTTATGTGATAATTGTATTTATGTATTTTGTGTGTATATATATTATATAAACATGTACTTTGTTATTGCCTAACAGTATGGTACAGTGTTTATATAGCAATTGACATAAATTTATGTCATGATTTATATTCAATTATTTATGTAGTAGTCTGCATTAAAAGTATTGTAGAGATGATCTAGAGTACAGAAGTGAATGAATGGAAGCTATATATAAATACTATGCCATTTTACATGACAATTTTCAGTGTAGGAGCCCCAGTCTTCATTTGAACTGAACTACTGTAAATCTACACTGATGAGCACGTTGTGTATCAGTTATTAGTTACTCCCATAAGAGTGTATAAAAGTAACCCATCCCCACAGAAATTTGGACTACATCAAGTTCAGGCCGTTGTTAAGAAACAGGTAATTATGTGACGAGTACCATGCTTTAATAAATGGGGGAGAATTCACTGTATCAGTGGAAATATCAGAATCCTGAAGTCCAAGTTTGGCCAAGGTCAGTAGGTTAAGCAGTGGGAGCCCATGGAGGGCTTAGAGCAGAGAGCTGCCACGGTGAGGTGACATTGTTTCTCCGGTAGTGGAGTGACAAGTTAGAGTAACAGAGACAAGGGGCTGGATGTTAGGAAACTTAGGTAATTGGGGATTGACTAGGGCTTAAGAGAATTGTTTTGAAGAAAGAAATCTGCTTGTTGATTGTTCTTGATTTTCTGTATTCAGAATCAGAATTTGTGACCCTGAGTCTGAGGGACTTAGGAAGATTGACACCATAGAGAAGGGGTAGAGATGCAGAGGAGGGCTCTTGTTTGGGAGAAAGGTGGTGTGGAGAAAATGCCTTTATTTAGGAGTGTCTTTTGAGTTCAGTGGAACTGCCCTGTGGGTGACTGTAGAAACACTGGGATAAAGCTAGAGACATATGGGCAAGGACTGTTTCACAAAGTTGATTACTTGGTAAGAAAACAATCTTTTTAGACCTCCTAAGAATATTCCTGTAAATCACAGATGTTTGGATATACCAGTTTGATGATTTTAGAAATTAAAAATCTGCTCTGTGAGAATGTCTGTCTTTTGAAAATTATCTGTAGAATAATTTAAAATTAGAAGTCATCAGTGAGAACTTGTTTATACTCACGGAAGTAAGTGGTTTGAGGAAACACTGGCGGAGAGAACTTGTGTGTAAAAATTGGCACTTTGACTTGCTAGCTTTTGAACTAAAGATAAGTTAGGTACTGTAATCCTCAGCATCCTCATTGTGAAGTAGACCAAAGTGGGGATAACAAGGAAAGCATGTAAAGTAAAGCTTGGTATGTGGCCGTAGTAATCACAGCATTAACCCTGTGTGTGCTGTGTTTCAGACAAAACCCTCATTAATCCTCATGGAGCTGCTTCCCTGCTGTAGAGATGGACAGACAGCGGAAGGTTAAGGAACTTGCTCAGGGTCATGCAGCAGTCCTGTATGGACAGGATAGTCAACATGCTAGATTGCCTTTATGTATGTAAGGACATAAGTATTCAGTCCATCTTTTCTGTGACTGTTAGCCAGAAAACTATGAAGAGTTGTGGGTGGGTTAAACAGATTTTTGTGTGCAATCCCAGAACTGCTAAAAATGATCTCTCAACTGTTAGGGATTATGTGGGACCACTTACTCTCACCTAAGATTAATTCATAGATATGTGGGGAAGAGGTGTCTGCTATAACACAAACTGTAGTACTTAATAGATAAAGCTATAATAAGATTTCTAACTTTCGAAATACTTATGCAGTTATAAAACTGGTGGGAAAGTAGTGGTCTTATCATATAGATTACCAGTATCAAACTAATTGTTTTCTAGGGTTTATCTTTAAGTGATAGAGTTTTAGATACATAGCATATGTGGTTTTCCTTTTTAACTAAACTTCGTGTTGTCCATTTATTTTTATGTTTGTCTTCATGGATAGGAAATGTTCTACATCAACGGTTCTCAACCTGAGAGTCACATGTCAGATATCCTGCATAGCAGATATTTATATTACAGTTCATAACAGTAGCAAATGTTATGAAGTAGGAATGAAATAATTTTATGGCTGGGGGTTATAACAACACAAAGAACTGTATTAGAGAGTCGCAGCATTAGGAAGGTTGAGAACCACTGGTCTACATTGTTGATATACACCTTAAAAATTAGATGCTTTTATGAATCCTCAGAGTTGTGAGGACTTTGGGTTTGGTTACTATGCAACAATGTTTGGATTTGTATATTGTAATTTTTGAAACATAACTTTAAAAAACAGTTTCTGCACATTTGAGTGCCTTATGGTAAAGCTCACCACAACATGCACTCTGTATAAAGGTGGAGTTGGATAATTCCACTGCTAAGTGTTAGTGTGGCTTGATCATTCCTTCAACCTGTTTTTGGTACCACAGTTTCTCAAGTGAGAATTGCATCTATACATCACACAATTTTAATGTGGATATTATTTCATGCAAGTTTTTAGAAGTAAGTTTTTTTGAAGAAACATGGAGAATAAATGTGCCCCAAATGAAAATGTTATAAATCTGAACATTTACTGCTAAGTTCAAGATGTTCTAGAAGTATTCTTATGCTTATGATAAAATGTCTTGTTTTTTTAATTATCATTTCACTTGTCCCTTTTAGAATTTAAGTTTAGTTGATAAGAGGGAACATTAAGAACTGTGTGTGGACGATTTAGTTTTTATGAGAGTAGTTGCTGCTATGCTGTGAGAAACTGGGACGCAGAAGAAATGAGGAGTGCATGTGTGGGTGAGGGTCCTGCAGCTGAGTGTTAGCGAGGCCCTGCAGCTGCAGCCCGACCGAGCTGCTGCCTCCTGCCTCACTGTCAGGTAGCCGTGGTCGCTGGGGCTCAGCGGCTGCCAGTGTCTGGGTAAGGAAGTTACTCAGAACCCTGGAGCCTTGCTGCTTATATCTGTCAGTTGAAAGCACAGTCAAGTAAGCCTGTGTCCAGCCAGTGACTTTTCTAGGAATTTTACATAAGTGATTTAGAGAAACTTGAGGTTATGAAACTATACTTCTGATATTGTAAGGTAGAGTTCTCCTGCTATAGTAGTATAACTTAAGACACACTTGTTGAGCTCAGTAAGTAATGAAAAATTGGTTAAATTTATAGTCCTTGATACTTTTAAACTTGTCTCTTATACTGTCTGAGTAGATAAAAGGGAGCTATGGTTTCATATCACCTAATTAATGCCTTCCTTATTTCCCAGACTGAAGAACCTTTTATTTTTATAGTTACATTATTGTGATACATCATAAAATACAACCAGCAGCTAGATTTTAACGGTGCTGACCACAAGAAGGTAGATTTGCAAGTCAGAGAGATGGTACATTAATGTAAAATGCAGAACTGAATTTGAGGCAGAAAATAGATTTAAAAATGTAGGTGGGTGTTTTACTCAGATTCTTTAAAGGAACAGAACTAATAGAATGTACCTTTTGAAAAGGAATTATCCGATTGGCTCACATGACAGTGGCTGGGTAGTCCAACAGTAGCTGTTTTCATGCTAGGAAGGCCGAGGACCGGCAGCTGCTCAGTCCTCAGAGCTCAGTGCCTCCCTCAGCAGTCCCAGCCTGGCACTGAAGGCCTGGAGGCCACCCGAGCTGCTGCTGTGCAGTCTGGCTGGAAGGCCTACGATGCTGCAGTCCCTGGTAAGCAGAGGACGGTAGCAACCGCAGCGGCAGCATGATCGATGCATTCACCAGCAAGGAGCAAGGCAGCCAGGCAAAGCAGCACTTTTCCCTCTCTTTATATCTAGGCTGCAACCTAAGGTGCTGCCTGCCCACTTTAGGGGAGGATCGTCCTCCCTACTTCTCCTTCCTGGAAATGCCCTCCTAGACATGGCGCAGTTGGATCTTAGGGGAAGCGTCTGCTACTGTTAGCTGAGGAATAGTACCAAACAAGTGTTTGCTTCTTAGATGCTCTTCTGATAAAGCAGGATGAGTTTTCTTATACCAAAGTGGGAAGGTGAAGTTTGTCCCAATGCATACACAGTCCTAAGTTAGAAGGAATTTAAAGTGCATTAATATCTCCAGTCTCCTAGATAATTTGTATGAGACATATAATGACAGTTTCATTCCATTTTGAATTTGAAATATCAATGTTGTGATTTATTTGACCAGAATCATTCAGTAGAAATATAAGTAATATATTCAGTCAAAACTTTTTAGTAGCCACATTAAGGTATAAAAGGAAATGGGTAAACTGAATACTAGTAATTAACTTTACTTAATCTAGTATAGCTAGAAAGTCACTTTTGACATAACCAGTGTAGAAGTTGCTGATGAAATATTTTATGTGCTTTTTTGGTGTGTACTAGGATTCAAAATCAGGGAGTCTTACACATAGTATAACTCAACAGACTAGTGACATTTCCAGGGTTCAGTAGACACATGTGGTTAGGAGATCTAGACTTCCCTGAGCTACATTATTGGTTTAATTAGATCTCATGATTACTAATTCTGGGATGATTACAATGTGCCATGCACTTGGTTCTATATAATCTTACAGTTAGTCTTTCTAGTAATATGATGTAGGTCTTGTTATCAATTTACAGATACAAATAATGACATACAGAGTTCTTTGCTAAGTGGGGTCTGCAACTCTTCTGATCTTAAAACCCTTGTTCTGTTTTCTATGCTGCACTAGTTTAGAACAGAGACAGCGCAGGCGGGTGAGTGGTATTCCGTACTGCCTGTGCTGTTTTGACTCATTCTAGTACTTGACTTTATTGCTCCTTGTACTAAGTAAGGCACCGAATGCCTCTTGGCTTCACGTACCAGTGCTACTCCCACCCGCTCTCATATTATTGGGGATAGTCCTCTATGCTTACGTTACCATTTCCAGTTTAAATTGCTTTCTATTCCTCTTGAAACGAGACATAGGAATGAGACGTGGCCTTTCCAGGCGGACTCATAACTAGTGAGAGGAGGGAGAAGTCAACTCTTGTTGGAAAAGAGAAAACTAATGACCAGTGAGGCTTGTGTCGGGTAAAGGGTTAACTTGGTCAGTATAAAAGAGAAAGACTTCTGGAAGCTGTCACTCATCATGTTGAGTTATAGACATTTTATATCGTTTTGTAGTGTAGTATGTAGCAGCCTCTTGTACAAAAAGGAAAAACAGGCAACCTCTCCTTTTTGCACTGGTCAAAAATCATGAATTATGTGTAAGGCATCTTTAACTTGGAGTTCCCACTTTACCATGTGGCGGTGACTACAGCTTAGCAGTAGAGCATTTGCCTTGGGTCTGAGGTCCGAGGTCAGTCTCAGCACGCCAAACAAAGTGGGAACGGATAGCGGTATTCTTCTGGTTATAGGATCACAGCTTGCTCCCTTTTTTCTTTTTCGTTCTTTCTCCCTTTGCTTCTTGTGTGTTTGTTTGATGTGTATCTGTGTACCACATGCATGCCTGCTGCCCAAGAGGCATGGGATCCCCTGGAACTAGAAATGAGATGTTCACGAGCCACTTTTAGGGGCTGAGAATTAAACCCAGGTCCTCTGCAGGAGCAACAAGTGTTCTAACTGCTGAGCCAACTCTCATTCTTTCCTAAAGCAAACACCTATGTTGTTTAATAATTTTTGTTAGTTTCTATAGAGATTTAAAATAGACGCCGAGTTTCATCACTTACTGCTTAGTTATGAAACTGTAGTATGAGTCCTAGAGGAAAATAAATAAAAATATGTGAGCATGCTATTTGAATTTAAATGTTTTAAAACTAGAGTATAATAGGGTGTACAGTTTGGTAAAAAGCAAGCGTATCACTTCAAGTGGAAGATTCTAGTCTTCTAGCTAGAGCAGATATATGTGAATATAGTAAATAGCTTGTTTTATACTTTACAGGACTCTTCATAGATGTTCTTACACAGTTAACTCTAGCCGTCTGTTACAAAGGTTCTGTGCCCACCCCATTTATATATGAGGATTGTGGTTCTTGAGAGGAAAGGATAGAGCTGAGGAATAAAAGCTTCTAAAGTTAAAATCATTTTTGCCGCATAGACCATCTTGGATTTTGAAGGAGTTTCAGAGTTGTACGCTGCTTTTTGCAGAGGAGAAATTTGGGAGGACTTTGTTTATCCAAGTCTCTTCAGGTGTAAGGACAGCTGTAAGAAACTGAGGCTTCAGCCGGGCAGTGGTGGCATCTTTAATCCCAGCACTCGGGAGGCAGAGGCACGTGGATCTCTGTGAGTTCAAGGCCAGCCTGGTCTACAGAGGGAGATCTAGGACCGGGGGGGGGGGGGGGGGGAGGGAGAGAGGGAGGAGAGAGAGAAGGAAGAATGCGCCCCCTGAAAAACAAAAGAAACTGAGGGTTTTACTTTAACTGTGGATTTGTAATTATAAACATTTAATGATGACTTTGTTCAAGGGGCCCTAGGTCTATGTATGTATGTATGTATGCCTCTGTCTCTTGAGTACTAAAATGTTTAGCTTTTGCTTGCATTATTTAGTTCTTAAAGCTAACAGCTGAGGGGTCCACGATGGGCATGCCACAGACACCTGCTACCTCCAGCCTTACTCGAGAAACTTCTCTTTGCAGTGAATGCTAAGATTCTTGGCTGTTCAAAAAGGGACAGGAAATGTTCAGCCTTAAGCAGCTCACCTCTGCCATCCCCTTGGAATGTCACAGAGGAGGGATGGAGAGCAGTAAGAGTCAGGAGGTGGAGAGAAGGGCATGGGGCGGCGACTCAGGCATGAACTCACAGCAGCTGCTCTTGCTTCACTGTCCTGCACGAGAGTGGACCTGAAAATAGTCCGGGGATGGGGGTGGGGTGGGTGTGGGGGCTGGGGAAGAGCTCAGGAAAACCCTCTCCCTCCTTCTCAACTGTGGGCTCCCGAATGATTCGGAGGAGAGTCCTGTCTTCTTCAGGGGGTACCCACAGGCGAGCCCACCAGGCTCCACTGGCTAGTTCCATACCCATGTTTACAGAGACCACCCTGGTTGAACTCAGGGGGTCACAAAACACAACAAGAGGCCTGGAAAAGACCCGGTGGGGAGGCTTGACAGGAGTGGTAGGGAGCTAAGAGAGGATGGAACTGAGAGTAATCAATGGATTTCATGGACGAAATTGCTGAGGAACAAATGCGGTTACCCCAAAGTCCAGTGCAACAAAACCCCCAGCAGCTGTATCCTATCGTCGTTCTTGTTCTTTAGATGAGGAAAAGAATCTTTGGAAGGTTAGGAGACTCTCTGAGCTGTATATGTGGCGGAACCAAGGCTTGAGTACAGATGATCATACCAGGTTTCTTTATCCTGTGACATAGGGGGGTTTTAGTGATGGGCATCCCATAGTGGACGGTGTAAAGGGACAGAAACTAAATTAGTTTTAATTCCAGGATTTTAAGGTTGTTTGCTTAGACTTTAGAGAATAAAGTATTAGCCATTTTGATTTGTTCAGAGTATCGTTATGCAGCTGGCAAGTTCAGTTCTTGTGTGTGGTGGTTCCATGAAGTTAAGCTCTGGAAATCAGAGCATAAAGCAGAGACTGAACATGGTCAGAAATGCAGAAATGCAGTTGAAAACTCCTTAGATGTGGAGGCTCCATATGGTCTCAAAAAGGCCACTTTTTCCTTTCAATGCTAGATTAGGTTCTTCTAATACCCAAGGAAGCTTTACAACAGTTGGACTTACTTCACCATTAAGGTCACATCTGGAATCTGAGGTATTCCATAAAAGCTCTGTGGGAATAAAAGGAGCTGAAGGAATAACACAGTGCTAAAAAGCTCCACAGAGTAAAGTTTACTTGAACAAAGAACAATTCATGAGTTGGGTGGTATTCAGAACCCGAAGAGACTTGGGGAGCTTCAGTCTACACAGAAGTCAAGACCAGCCTGGGCAATGCTGTCTTTTATTTTTATTTCATTTTTTTCTTTTTCTTATGTGGTAAATCCCACTCATCC
Organism: Peromyscus eremicus; assembly: GCF_949786415.1. Lineage (NCBI taxonomy): Eukaryota > Metazoa > Chordata > Mammalia > Rodentia > Cricetidae > Peromyscus > Peromyscus eremicus. The sequence goes on from NC_081434.1 coordinate 8,630,523, forward strand.
CTTGCCTGGTGTATAAGAAGGCAATTGACTTAAAATAATATATTTTTATTTATTCTTTGAGAATTTTATACATGCTTATGATGTGTCTTGATCATATCCACCCCAATCCTTTCTCCCTGTCTCAATTTTATGTCTAGTCTTCCTTTTCTTCATTTTCTTCTCAATTTTTCTTTTCCCCTTCACTGTCCTCCCTGCTGAGTCCAGTTAGTATTGCCCATATGCTCATGGGTCTAGTTCAGTCACTGGAACATGAGCAACCTACCAGGGACCACACCCCTGAAGAAAACTGACTCCTCCTAGCTGTCCTCAACTGCCAGTAGCTCTTCAGCTAGGGGTGGGCCTTTGTGAGCACTTCGTCCACATGGTCCATGCTGTGGTGTTGACTGCTTTGATCTTGTGCGTATCTTACACAGACAACCACAGCTGCTGAGAGTTCATGAGCCTAACAGCCCAGCTATGTCCAGAAGACACTGCAGCAGTCCTCCCAAACTGTGGTCTCTTACAGTCTTTCTGCTCCTTATTCCGTGATATTCCCATAGCACCGATGCGGGTGGAGCAATAAAAAGGTGTCATTTATGGTTGAGCATGCTACAGACAATTATAGGCCGAGTTTTATAAGGCTGTCCTTTGGAGCATGAGTAACTAACTTCATCAGTAGCTACATCTCCCACTTTCTTTCCACTAGAAGCCCTCAACTGCCTGAGCTCCCCTGGTCAGGTGGGGCCATGAGTCCCTCCTCCACTGATAGCGGATGTTGATGTGCTCATCCTGTACAGGCCCTCTGTAGGCAACTGCAGTTACTGTGAGTTGTTCATGAGTGCCCTAGCCAGTCAGCTCTAAGATGGTTCTTCATGGCTTTTCTCCCCAGTCATCCAGCTCTTAGATTCTTCCCACACTTCTTGCCTGTTCCCTGAGTCTTAGAGGAGGTAATAAGGGCATCCCATCTAAAGCTAAGCTCTCAACAGCCACTCTCAGCACCTTGACCAGCCATGATTCTCTGAATTAGCTGGCAGCCATTGCAAAAAGACGTTTCTTTGATCCAGGTTGAGGGCACCATGAGAAGTAGGTTCATTTCTAGGGCCTTGACCTCCCTGGTCATGGAAATTTGACCAAGAACTTTCTCCTGCACGTGGACCTCAGATCCCATCAGAAGTCAGTTGGTTGCTCCCCTAACAGCCATACCACCAATGCACCAGTGAGCACCCTTGCCTGGCGGGTTGGTAATGTGTGCACAGTGCAGAGCCCAGAGCAATCCTTGTTTAGTTTGTTTTTTCCTCCAGCTGCCTGCATGTAGCAACTTCAGGCACTCTGAAGACTAGCCAGCAGGGGTGAAGCTTCCCATTCAGTTCCAGCCTGCTTTATCTAGATTCTGCAACCAAGGTGTGGGGTGTCTTTAGCAGTAGGGTCTTATCATCCCACTCCGTTGGGCAACCATGGGCAGTGGCCATAATCTGTCTAGTTTTGAGGGTCTCTGTTGCCTTGCTAGCCAACAACACAGGGAGCTGTCCTACAGCAGGCACTGAGATTTTCATTTAATAACCCATGGCTTCAGGATTAGCATTATCCACCCATGCATGGTATATCTTTTCAGTCTTTGAAAAATCGTATGTTTAATTAATGTATAAAGTAGTGAGTTTCTATGTGACTGTGGCCTTAATTTTTGTTAACTCCCTCCATGTACTCCATTCTCTCCACCTTTCGCCTTATTCCTGTTAAAAACTTGCAACACTCAGTTATCCCCTCTTTCTGTTCCATGTCACATGCATTCTACCATCCCTGTTCCCAGGACCTCTTATTCACATCCACTGCGGTCCCTTTGTCACTTTCAGGTCTAGACATTTCAAGTTAAAACTAACAATTCCAAACTATCATCTACAGCTGAGAGAAAACGTGTCGGCATTTGACTTTCTGGGGTGGCTAGGTTACCTCAGTGCAGTATTTTCCAGTTCCAGCCATCTTCTTGCAAGTTTTATTTAATTTTTCTTTATAGCTGAGTAAAATTCCATTGTGTACATGTACCGCTTTTTCATTGTATTTCTCAGTTGATGAACATCTAGACTGGTTCCATTTTCTAGCTGTTGTGAGTAGAGCTTTGTTGTCAAAAACCTGGGCTACATAATATTTGGTTGAAATGTTCTTTCTACATTGTTAGATCTGACTTGCTGTTCTGTAGCAGATTTTATACCTGTGACACCTGTGTTCGTGACAGATGTTGATATGGGAACTCCTTATAATAATGTCTGGTTTGGGTATGAAGAGTAGTTTGTCTTCTGAAGGATAGTGTAGACAGTTGGGTGAACTCCTTATAATAATGTCTGGTTTGGGTATGAAGAGTAGTCTGTCTTCTGAAGGGTAGTGTAGACAGTTGAGTGAACTCCTTATAATAATGTCTGGTTTGGGTGTGAAGAGTAGTCCGTCTTCTGAAGGGTAGTGTAGACAGTTGGATGAACTCCTTATAATAATGTCTGGTTTGGGTGTGAAGAGTAGTCTGTCTTCTGAAGGATAGTGTAGACAGTTGGGTGAACTCCTTATAATAATGTCTGGTTTGGGTGTGAAGAGTAGTCTGTCTTCTGAAGGGTAGCATAGACAGTTGGTATAAATTCTTCAAATTTTTAGTAAGATTCCAGTAAACTCACCTAGGCCTGGTGTTTTCTGTTTTGGGAAGTTATTAATTACTGATTGAGTTTCATTTTATTTTCACTCATTCCTTTCCTGATGTGCTTCATTTCTTTAGATCCAAGTTCTGAACCTGAATCTTTCTTTTTTTAGACAGGGTTACTTCTCTGTGTAGCTTTGCGCCTTTCCTGGAACTCACTTGGTAGCCCAGGCTGGCCTCGAACTCACAGAGATCCTCCTGCCTCTGCCTCCGAGTGCTGGGATTAAAGGCGTGCACCACCACCGCCCAGCATATAGCTTTTTTTTTTTTTTTGGTTTTTTGAGACAGGGTTTCTGTGTAGTTTTGGCGCCTGTCTTGGATTTCACTCTGTAGACCAGGTTGGCCTTGAACTCACAGGATCCGCCTGGCTTTGCTTCCCGAGTGCTGGGATTAAAGGCGTGCGCCACCACTGCCGGCTCCTTTTTCTTTCCTCTAAAGGACTTTTAACATTTCGTGTAAGTCATTTTTTTCAGGGAAGAAATTCCGTCAAGTTCTGTTTTCCTTAGACAGTATGAACTCATTCATTCATTCATTGAGTGGGTCTGGCTGTTTATCTTAAGGTGTCATTAGACTGCCCAGGCTGATCTTGAACTCACTCGGGCAGGCATTGAATTTACAATCATCCTGCCGCAGCTTCCTGAGTGGCTGAGATTGAGGTCTGTGCCATCACTTCCCACTTACACATGGCCATTGACCTCTTCAGTTTTATGGAGAACCGTTTACCCTGTGATATCACTTCTGTTGTGGCAGTAAGAAGAGTTAAGTTTTTTGGTTTAACAGAGTAATAATCTCAAATTTTCTCATAGGTCAGACTAAAAGCAGATTTTTGATAGTATTAAACATCACCCATAAGTATTTCTTGTTTTCCTTTGTAAAATCGATTTTAAAGTAAAATGTTTCTTTGTACTTGTATTTCCTGTATAACATATGAAGGTCTCAAGCGAAGTTGAAGGAATCACTACTCATGTCCCATTGCCTAGTCCTACTGCTCACAGTTCTGTATTTGCTCTGTAAGAGCTCATCCTTGTTTTCTTTAGTTGCCTTCTGTTTTGTTTTGTTTTCTTATGTAATTTTTGTAGTAGATCCCAGACCTGAGCACAATCATAATGTGAAATTTATGAGTAATTTCAAATACAGTCCGTAACTAATTTTTATCTGTTATTTCTTTTAAAAAGAGAAAATCTTCCAGGCATAGTTTCCCTGTGGCCCCAAGGTGACTTTCAGTTTGTTAACCTGTACTGGGTGCGTGCCACCATGTCCAGGAATCTGTTTCTGTTTTGAGCAAACTCGTGACTTCCTGGTGATCATAAGGTTGAAATGGACCATAGTATTCTCTATCATGTATAGAGAATAAGAGCTAACCAAATTCAAACAGTGGAATTGGCCTTTTAAATCCTTGAGTACAGTTTTTCTGTTGTCTTTGTATTGTTAGGATTTGATCCTCATATTTAAGCATTCTTTATTTTATAAAATCACTATGAACTCTTATTTGGAAGACACGTGAGATTATTGCCTCTCTTAATTAACACAGAGACAAGTGGAAAACTTGTCCTGTGGACTATGTGAGCTGAGAATCTGTGCCCTTTCCCCTTGTGTCACGAATCAACTACTTTAGGTCTGTACCTTTGTATTCCAGGTCGGTAAATAGGCTGTAGGGTCATTTGTGACTAGAGTAAAGGTAGTGGAGTGGTCCGTGAAAGGAAGTCTTAGAGGGGTGGACTCTAAATGACCTCTGATGTAAGTATACGTTAACTGTCTGTGCTATGGACTGAGCATGTTTAATAGGGCCAAGAGTAATCGTCAAATTGTCAGGAAACAAATATGTAATTACTGTTGCAAAAGAATGTCCTGCCTTGTTCACTGTCCTTTTTTAGATCCATCTGCCTGACGGTGACATTCAGAAGTGCTTGCCACACAGGTGCAGTGTTCTTCAGCTGTTGGAAACATTCCCTCCTCTCCCCCTCCCTTTTACATATAGTCAGGCCATATAATCGCACTCACAGTAGAGATGGGATTTGCAGATTTGAATATCTCTCTATAGAAAGATACAACTCAGAGAGATAATGGTAATTTAGGTGGCTAACGGTACTGCTTAGATGAATGTTTCCTAGGACTCGCAGCTGGTGTCAGGTTACAGAGTTCCACAGCCATAAGTGGCTGCCTCCGAAAGGCAATAATCTCATGTGTCTGGAGTCATTGCTCTGCAGAACGAACCAGAGGAGGGAGGGCTTAGCTCTGCTCTCAAGTCCTCTAACTAAGCATAGCTGGCATAGAGCAGAGACTTGTTTGGTAACATCTTACGTTCAGAGATAAAGCTGGATGATGTATCACAATACTGAGTCCCTAAGTTACGGCTTCTAAAAACTGATGTCACGTGGTTAGTGCCAAGGGCAGTCCTGTGAACGAGGTGCTTTTGTCAGGGAGAGGGCTGTGTCGTCACAGGACACGCCACTGATAGGGTACACCTTCCTACATTGCAGGTAGAGAGCTCGGCATTGAGGAGAACTTGTTGGGAGGTGTTTTCCTCACCTAAGAGCCAACAGCATACCTCCAACAGCAGTCTCCCAGCCACATTTCTTGTTTTTAATGTGTCGTAGCATAAAGAGATTAAAGTTTAATAACTCAAAATCAGAAAGAGCTACAGGAAAATGCTCTTTGTAGTTTTTTTTTTTTTGTTTGTTTGTTTTTTTTGTTTTGTTTTTTTTGGTTGGTGTTTGGTTGGTTTTTGGTTTTTGGTTTTTCGAGACAAGAGTTTCTCTGTGTAGCTCTGGCTATCTTTGAACTCACCTTGTAGACCAGGCTGGCCTCAGACTCAGAGAACTGCCTGCCTCTGCTGGGATTAAAGGTGTGCACCACCACTGCCCAGCTATTCTTTGCTTTTTAAACAAAGTAAAAAATACTTGAGTTTTAGTAGTTTTTATATTGAGAAGTACATAGTTTTTGTAGTCAGATATAAATAGATTTTAATTTTTGTCTTGAATTCTGTTTACTAACATGTCTATCTCAAGGAAGTAGCCTAGCCTTTCATGGGTCAGTATCTCTGAACAGAATGTAGTAATACATTCTCTAAAACTGTGGTGTTGTATTAAATGAGGTACTTTTAAAGTATGTGTCAGCCAGATTATTCCTGGTACAAGAGCTCTACAGTGTGATTCCTTTTACTTGAGAGAGGCTTGTACAGTGTCAGCATGACTGGACCTTTGTGCTGTTAGTGAAGCTCTAATCTAGGAGACGGGCCTTCAACCTTAAGTTCGTCATGTCTGTAAGCACCAGTTTCTCCAGGATGTCAATATAGGAAGAGGGTTTTGTGGTCTTGTTGGGAAAGGAAGAAGCACCAAATAGTTAACTGTCTGGTTGTAAAGATATTGAGACTACCAGGGGGTCTGAGATGAGGACAGTCACAGTGAGTTACAGGACTTCCACACCTTCGTGTTGTGGCTGCAGACTGGACACTCAGGGTCTGAGATGAGGACAGTCACGGTGAGTTACAGGACTTCCACACCTTCGTGTTGTGGCTGCAGACTGGACACTCAGGGTCTGAGATGAGGACAGTCATGGTGAGTTACAGGACTTCCACACCTTCATGTTGTAGCTGCAGACTGGACACTCAGGGGGTCTGGGATGAGGAAAGTCACGGTGAGTTACAGGACTTCCACACCTTCGTGTTTTGGCTGCAGACTGGACACTCAGGGGGTCTGAGATGAGGAAAGTCACGGTGAGTTACAGGACTTCCACACCTTCGTGTTTTGGCTGCAGACTGGACACTCAAGGCAGAGAAAGAAAGGAGAGCAGAGTATGAAAATTACCAGAAGCAAATGTCTAGAGTTTTCCTGGGAAAAAACATCTTTTTGTGTTCTATAATTTGCTTTAATTGCAGATACATAGACTAGAAAATGTCAGTGCACAGCAAAGCTAATTGTGTTGATCAAGAAAACGCCGGAGGAAAGCACTCAGTATACCCTTGCTCTTTTCCAGGTTTGTGAGTAGATGTTTATTCACTATGCTTAGGACTCTTAGAATTACCCAGAAAGACTTGCTCCTTATTACATGAGCGAGATAAGAAATGCTTCTAGTTTTCTGAAGTTTCTGTCTTTGAGTAAATAAAAAATGTTTAAGACCTACTTGCTGACCCCTTAAATCATCTTACAACCCAACTTAAGTTTCTTATTACTTGCTGTCTGTTCCTCTGTAGAATATTCTGGCTGTCCTGGCTTCTTTCCCTCCCAGGAGTAACATACCAGACATGTGACTACTACCTTCCAGCCTTTGTGTACTTGGCCCTTCTTTCTGCGTCTGACCTTCAAATTTCAGATATTCCCATGGCGCACGGTCCTCAGGTGTCTATTGAGATGCAGGCTGAGGGTGGCATCCTCCGGTTATCTTACATAGAACAGCTTCTTTTCATCCCAGTCAAGATGCTGCTTCCATCCCCAGTACTTAGACCTACCTGGCTCGAATGTGGTTTTAGCATTTACTTGTTCGTTGTCTCTTAGAATCTGTAGAACCGAAGTCCACAAGGGCAGTGCGCTCCACTGTCAACTTGACCCAAGCCTAGACGTACCTGGGAAGAGGGAATCTCAATGAAGGGATTGCCTCTATCGGATTGTCCTGTAGGCATGTCTGTGGGCTCAGCTTCTTGCCTGCCCCTGGAGCGGTGCCATCCTCGGGTAGGTGGGCCTGGGCTGTGTATAAGAAAGGTAGCTTGAGGAAGCCAGGAAGCAGCGTTCCTTCCTTCATGATCTCGGCTTCCTAAACGATGGACTGTGACTTGTAAGCTAGATAAACCTCTCGATCAGGTTGCTTTAGTCTGTTTTCTCACAGCTACAGAGATTAAACTAGGGCACATATATTGATTTATTCAGTGCTCATATTTACATTGTCTAGCATGTAATATTCAAAGCACTTAGTAACCCACGTGGAGTCCTTTTGAAAGGTCATTAGTTTATTTGGTTAAGAATAGTACATACTCTGAAGTATACCAACTCATAGATGTGGTTATAATTTATTCCTGGTTAGGAATTAAGAGTCGTTGATTATGCATAACGTCCACAGATAACTGGTAAAGGAATTGTTTATTAAGGAATTATATTGAGGAGAACAGCTCACTAACACAGGATAAGGCAGATCCGTCGCAGAGTGCTGGAAGGCTGAGAGCTGCTCCTGCTCTGCTTCCCACTGCCTGAGTCAGTTTCCATTGTCCAAGAACGTGAGAGAGAGAGAAGGGGCCCCACGTACTGCTCTTCAGGATTTAAGCTAGCCAAGAGGCCACGCCCAAGGTCATAGGTGGAACAAATGCCCACTACAGGTTGATAAATGTTCAGCCTAAAAACTGGAAAAAGTTTACATTTAATGAAAGGTTTGACAAAACAATGTTTTGGAAATTGGTAACAGAAGTTTGGAGAAGGGAAATAAAAACATGTCTTGTTAAATTTATAAGCTAAAATTTAGTTCTTTGTGGCAAAATGTGATGGGAAAGTATTGGAAGATTTTGAGGATCAAAATTAAACATATTAGGAAATTGATTTGTAGTCATGAGTGCAGTTTAAAGGAAAGATAAGTCATTTAAGGATAGATACAAGAAGAGTTTGGTGTATCTGAAGTTTGAAATAACCTGAACCAGGAAGTAGAGAGGAAATGGCCAAACCAGGAGAATTTGAGAAAAAGCAGTGATGTGAAACTGTTGGGAGGCATAGAGTCGAAGGCAGGAAGTTTGGAGAGTGGCTTCATGGCTGGCTGCGCCCTCAGGATGACAGTGTGACTCTGGGGTACACATGGCTGGCTGTGCCCTCAGGATGGTAGTGTGACTCTGGGGTACACATGGCTGGCTGTGCCCTCAGGATGGTAGTGTGACCGTGCCAAGTGTGGCACGGTCACTGCTCTGGGGTACAACTGCGAACTGTAATTCATCCTGTTCTCCTAGAGAAGAGGACGCCAGCTAGTCCAGTGATAGAGTTCTACTGTCAGATACTCTTGAAATAGGGTCTTGTTTACAGTTAAATAGGTCACTATTGATAAGAAGGTTTGTGGGTTTAAACATGGTAATTCTTTTTCTCCTGAAAGACCTGACAGTTCCAATGAGGTGTATTGGTGTTTTAAAAATACTGAAATGGTTTGAGGGGAGAAAGATGTGTGAACATACCTCTTTCATGAGCTTGAGGACTTATTGTTAGTAATTGCTGTGCTTGGATAGAGTTTCCTTTTCAAACTTAACCACAAGGCTATATTTTACTCTACTCTTAATTCAATTTAGCATGTGTCAATTGTTGGCATAAAAACATTGATCTAAGGGCAGAAAGAGTCCCCCTGGCTTTCAGATGTGTTCGTTCTCAGTGTTAGTCTTGCAGCACAAATCTAGGCTGTAAAAGACAGCAGTAGTTTTCAACAGCCTGTTATCTGTTACCCCACCCTCCTGCCTTCCCAGTCCTCCTGACCCCTCCTCCCGCTTCCCTGTAATTTAACACTAGACTCTGACAGCGCGGAGTAGGTGTACCGGAGTAGCGTGTGTAGTGTGTAGTGTGTACCGTGTGGATGTAGTGGGGTGGGTTTAGCTTAGCCAGCAGGAAGCCTTTCCCAGCACTCACTGCTTGGCTCCATTCATACAAATGGGACGAACACCTGGTCACCTGGTTTCAGTTGAGAGGCTCCTGGAAGAGCAGCAGTCTGGTGACGTACCACTCCTGATTTACATGCAGTTCTGCTGTCACACACACACACACACACACACACATACACACACACACACACACACACACACACACACACACACACGCTGGTTCCCCATTGGATGGTGACAAAGAGCACTTTCATAACAAGTAAGTGGGAAAGTGCTATAGCAGGGCTTTCTTCAAAGACTTTAGAACTTGTCTTTTCAGGGCTGCGTTTTTTTTTGTTTTAAAACTTGTTTTTTTAGTATTACTTGACCAACTTATTTTAAGATTGACAAAACATTTTTGGTAGTGTATTAAGCTTTATTTCAAAGTGTTCAGATGTAACATTAAAATTTAATGCTACTTAAAAGTAGTTTTGCAACCCATGTGTTTTGATTTTTTAATTTAATATTTAAGATGTTACTTCTTTTTCCTACTCCTGTTTTGAGAACTTCTGGTTTTCTATCTTTCAAGAATACTTCTTTCCCACTGTCGACACCTTTTTTGTTGTATGGAGACAGACCATTTGGAAAATCTGGTCACAGCATGTACTCCCCCCCCATTGCTTTTTAATTACACCTTGTCAAAATGGTCTTGAACATGAACTTTCTTAGAATCAGGCAGTTCCTGGTTCCTATGGAACTTCCTGTTTTCTTGAATAAAAATAGAAAAGCATCTCAGAAGGGAAATCTGGTCAGTGTGAACGACTTTATGAGATCAGCTGGACTATATAAGCTGAATAAAATGTGTAAAAGTCTTCAAGTGTCTGTGAACTTTGAATATTTTTGTATAGAATAAAATAGGTGATATGGGAAGAAGTTCTGAGTAATTGTGAGAGATGGTATATATTTAGCATTGTAATCTGGCATTGTATTTTGGGGGAGATTTTAGGTAGAGAAAAATAATATACATGGAATTACTATATAAATTCCCTATATAATACTTGATTGTCCGATACTGACATTGAATTGTCATCTGCTTTGATGTGTCTGTTTTCTCCTTGCCATTTTTCTAGATGTTAGCGAAGAGTCAGAAGGTTTGTTTGTTTTCTTTTTTGGTAGATATTAGAAGTTCGAATCCCAATAGAACTACTTCGTGTTGAAGTAACAAGTTAAGTTAGAAACATGATATAGTTAGTAATGATAAATGGGTAGTAAATATTGAGACCCTAGTGGGTGATAGCTACGACTTTGACAGGCATTTTACAGGGATTATTATCTGGTTTCATCCTTGCAGCAGCTGTGTAAGGTGTGGGCCATTGTTACCTCCCCTTCATAGGAAGATTATAGAGTGACCAGGTCAGGAAGTTAAGGAGGTATTGCTAAATACTCATATGGAGATTTGAGTCACTGATTCATCATCGCACCAGAACTCTGGCTTTCAGTTGTGATGGAGAAAGACGATGAAGTTCAAGTGAGGATGGCTAGCATAGTTAGTCATTCCTTTCCCAACTTTCTCCGTCCGGTTTGTTTACATTTGTTTGCATATGTGTTTTAGTTTAACAGTATATGCTGGCTTCTCAGGGTACGTGTGAGGAGGATTTAAATTCTTGAGTGATGCTAATAGTTCTCTTTTTTCTTTCTTTTCCTTGATAGTAAAAAACCCCTTTGATGAAACATTTGGAAAAATACAAGTAAGTAAAAAATCATAATGCTTATAATTTATGTCATGCTTTAAGTGATGAAAAGATTAAAGTGACTGTAAACTAAGAAAAGTAGCTTTATAAGGCCCTTTAGTTAGAAGCATTATGTTTTCTCATTCTGGGTATTCCTACCTAAAATATAACTAGGTCTGACCTAGAGCTCCTCCTAAAACTGAAGTGTTTATTACTTTAAAAGACAACTGCCCCATCCAATGGGCGTGGCATGCCATCCCTGACCTGGTTCTTATACTTAAAGTATGCATGCCTTGTTCCAGGTTGTCTGACGCCTTAGCAGGTGTTTTCTGCTGTCCTTCCTTTGCCTCTTTGGATCTTTGTTCTGTTGGCGTGTTGACCCATCAGGAAAGCAAAGGTTTAAAAGGAAGCAGCAAGGCTTTTGAAAGATTGTTCCTCAAAGGGGGATTTAATAACTTAACCAAAATTTATTTACATCAAAGTATTTTTGCTTGCCATATTGTAGACACTTTGGATAGTTAGATATTTAAAGCTGATGTGTATATTATAGTACATAATTCTCTACTAATTTTTTGTTATAGGAATAGGAACTGACCATTACATAGGTCTGTATCAAAAGCTAATTGTTTTATTCAAGGTCATGTAATAAAGCACAGTCAGACCTGTAGAATATTATTTTAGTCTGTTAGGAGTGGAGCTTTGGAATAATTCTGTTCAGTATATTCTGTAGTGAAGACATTTGTTTGCAATCCATTTGACAACTGAGTCTTAAAAATGTGATAGTGTCATAATTGAGGCTTAGTACAGTGGAGTCATGGAACCTTGGAAATACAAAACTATTTTCTTTAGTCATTTGTAGTATCACAGAGTCGGTTTAAGAATCTTGGGTTTCAGCTCCAGCTTTTACTTTTTGGTGTTTGAATTATTGTATGTTTCTTTTTTTTTTCTTTTATCTCTTTTTGTGAGAGAGTCTTGTTATATAGCCCAACCTGGTCTTAGATTTGCTATTCTCCTGTCTTGGTCTTCTTGTCCTGGGATTATAGGTATAAACCACTATGCTCTGCACTTTGAACTTTGGGTTTTTAATTTTGTGTGAAGATAGGAGTTGCCTTGATTCATAATGACATAAAGATGAAGTCGGCAGAGGGTGATGTGGCAAAAGGCTTAGAAGCAAGCAGTCACCTGGAGGGATGACTCCTTTGTCATCATGAGACATCATCCGAGCACATGGGGTGGGAATGTGGAGCCTTTTGTGAATTTGCTTCTTCCTGCCGTCACTGATCAAAGGTGCACTGACAAAATTATGTTCTGTGTGCAAACTTGTTTTCTTTGTTTCCTGGACATGGATGTGGGGACAGAAGGAGAGATGGGTTTTGTGTCTCTAGACATGTGCATGTCACATTCTACACCTTCTCCGTGGGCATATTCATCCAGAAATCCTGTTCTGTCGGCTCTTCAGACAAAAGGAAGTCATAAAGACAGCCCCTGATACTCATGACCTGATCTTCTCGGGGTTAGAATCTCTCATCTTTCCCATCACTTACTCTGCTTATCTTAGTTGCAGTTGTTCTTAAATTTGGATATCATTGGATAGACTGCTTTATAGATTACATAGACCATGCCATGTTTACTCCAGATCATTTCTACCTTCTGGTCAGTAGTACTCCAGTCATACACGAGTCTGTCGACTTTTCTCCTGAATTTTCAGAATAAAGGCAAACTCTTGCTTCCTATCTAGGGTTCTATGGCAGTTGATTCTGAGCTGCTTTTCCTTCCCTTTGCTTCTGTTTATAGAAGAACTGTAACCAGTGCTTCCATGCTTCTTCTCTGCCTCTGCTTGTGCTGTGCCCTCTACCTGGAGTGATGCTCCAGTCTTCTCTTCCTGTCCGCCCAGCGCTAATGCTCTGTTCCACAGATGGGCTTTCACTTACCCCTCTGTTAGCACTGCCCTTGGCAGCTCTAATGGGACACATGGTAGCGGTCATGATCTTGGGACTAGGAGTACCTTGTTCATTGTGTCTCACTTAGCTCTGGGAAAACAGGTCTTTACTCCTTCATTGACTGCTTCACACAAATGGTTGGTAACTATATACAGGGTCATCTTGAAAGAAGGTCTAGGACAGGGTTATGTCAGAGTATTATTGTGATTGAGTCAGATTAAAACAAACCACGGAGAGTGGCTCAGCAGCTAAAAGCCCTTGCCAGCAAGCATGCCAGCCTGAGTTTGAACATACATGGTGGAAGGAGAGAAGTAGTTCCTGTTACTTGTTCTCTGATGTACATGGGGTGTGCCCATGTGTGTGCAACCCATATGTGTGTACACAAATGAAACCAATCACTCCAACACAGAAGTAGATGTGTGTGTGTGTGTGTGTATGTGTGCATATATATATTTATATGTATGTATAGGAACACATTATATACAATGTAGAATTGGAAGGATTGCTGTGATGACTGGGAGGGTTATGTGTGGGATCCTTCTTTGTAATTTCTTTTTACTAAGATGTTCTGTTTTTAATTATGTGTCTCTGTATGTGTCTGTATGTGCATATAAGTACTGGTGCCTGTGCATATAAGTACTGGTGCCTGCTGAGGCCAGAGACAGCAATTCCTCTGGAACTGGAGTTACAAAAGGCTGTAAGCTGCCTGAAGCTGGGATTGAACTCTGGCCCCCTGGAAGAAAAACTCTTAAATCACTGAGCCACCTCTCCAGCCCCCTGGGTCAACTTAATAGTCCTCAAGAAAGTAAAATACTTAATAGTGATAATTTGTGATAAGATTCCTTAAAATATAGTAGCTATTGTTTCCATATGGACTTGTCTCTCAGATTGTGTAGCTTTAACCATTTTAGTTTGTTTTCCTCTTTTAAATAATTATAGACATTTTTTCTTGGAATTGGTATTTTATAATAACTTTTTTTAATTTTAGGAAAGTGAAAAAAATCTTCTGATGAGCACATTATACAAACTTCATGATCGATTGGCCCAGCTTGCAGGTATTATTTTGGCCTTCATTGTCTCCCAAACCATTTCTAAAGTTATCTGTGTGTGTGTGCATGCTCTGTGAGTAGAAGTAGTCCTGCCTTAGTGCAGACTTGTATTTATCCAGTAGTCTTATTTGGAAATTTTTACAAGAAATTCATACAGATGTAATCGAGGCTGTTTTTCTGCTTGCCATATATATATTAGATATAATTTTGTATAATGTGTAAATAGTAACAAATTCTGAAGGCTTAAGTAGTTGCAGTGGTAATTAAAATCTTGGGTAGATACAGAGGTATAGATTTTCTTTTGGTAATTGTGCAGTTATTTTTCTGTAGTTACAGTAAATGCAGTATTCTGTCTTTAGTTGACTCTTCTCATACTGCTCTTGTTAGGTCTGTTAGAGTGCTCAGGTATCAACACAGCCGCAGTCTGAATAATTTAATGAAAATAATCAAATGAGTCCTTACTAAGTTTGATATTTGCAAGCAGTATCTGCAAAACTACTGTGGCATATCTGCTTATCCAGTTCAGTATATAAATTTTTAACATTTTATGTATAATCTGAAAGAAGTAGCTTTGGATTCCTTCTTATAAGCAGTACAGGAAACATAAAAGCAGAGCCTTTCAGCCCCAGGCTGCTGTGTCACGTGAGGTCTTTGGCAGAAGTCTAGGGACAGGTGTGCTGACTCCTCTCGTTAAATGGAGTACTTAAGATCCTGAGGGTTGTTTCCTGTGTCTTGTCTGTCTTGCTCTTTGAATCCAAAGTTTCGCTTGGTTTTTTAGGTTTGTAGTTCTGTGTACATCATGAAATGCTTTCTTTGTACTGATTGATCTGCCTTTGCTAGTGACATTTATATGGTATGGTTTAGCACTTGGGAGTAGGTTGACTATATTCCATAGCTAAGAAACCTTAATGTTGCTGACCTAAGCCCGGATGGCTCTCGGTAGCAATTTTATAAAGTATGATCTGTGGTTTACTAAATCAGCACACAAGGGCTGCTTTTGAAGATGTAGATTTCCTCCCCCAGAGTGGCTGTTGGCAAGTTTTTTCCCATAAAGTGCCCATAGTAAATATTTTAGGCTGGCTTTGTGGACTAGACGGCCTCTGTCACTACTGCTTTATTTTGCTGCTGTAGCATGTAATAATCGTAAATAGTGTATTAATCAATTAGCTTGACTATATATATATATATATATATATATATATATATATATATATATATATATATATCTCCATCCCAGGGAAACTTCATTTATAAATAGCAGCAGCAGGCCACATTTGGCCCTGGGCTGTCTTCTTCTGACTTGTGTTCTGGATCTGTGGAATCTGAGTCTCTGAGAAAGCATTGTAAAGTTTAAAGATGTGTTTATCCAGCAGGTACCTCTCCCCTTACCTAACTACCACAAGTACAGCTTGGTTGCTTGAGCAGACTCCTACATGAGAACATGCTTTCCCTATGGAAAGATTGGGCAGGATTGCACGTTAGTTATTAGAACTTGATGTTGTTGGTTTTTTGTTTTTTTGGTTTTTTTTTTTTTGAGATAGGGTTTCTCTGCACAGCCCTGGCTGTCCTGGAATTCATTCTGTAGACCAGACTGGCCTCCAACTCATAGATCTGTGTGCCGCTGCCTCCTGAGTGCTGGGATTAAGGGCGTGCGCCACCACATCCAGCTTACATTTTTTTGGCTGAAGAAGGTATTTTTAAACTACTTGAAAATAATAGGGCAGCAAAAAACGTAAAACTGAATTTTAGTATGAAGAAAAATATCTCTAATAACCACATGTAGTCTGGAAAAATGCTTTGAATTCTCTTCAGTTATATTAAAGAAGAAAGTGATTTTCTCTAACTTTTATAACACACCCCTTTATAAAAACGAAGGCATAGGTTCCTAGGTAGAAATGTCGGCCTAATTTCACTATTGATCTGTGTTAAGTGATTTTCAGGGTGTCGCTCCTGCCAGCGATGAGCTTGGCTGCCCTCTGAAAGCAGACGTGTCTTAGTGCAGTTCTAAGTTCAGACTCACTGACTCTGGGGGTTATTAGCTTTACGAAGTGGTGTATAAGTTAGTGAAGAGAATTTTCTGGATGTTCCCCTATAAGACTGACAACCTTCAGAGTGACACTGTGCCTGTGTTGCCTACAGTTCAAAACAGAGGAAGGTGTTCTTAAGTAGACCAAAGTTCATTTAAAAGTAGTGCTTCACTTGAAGGCAGTTGTTTGCATTAGATACTGGATCGTTCTAGAAAACATAAGTAACGTTCATCAGTCTTCACTGATTATATACATACATATATATGATTTTCTATGTAAAATGGTGTCATTTGTAAAATATTTTAAATTCTGTTTTGTTTTTGTTTTCTTTTTTTGATATTGTACTTACTCCACATCAACATGCCCATCTTTTCAGGAGATCATGAATGCGGCAGTTCCAGTCAAAGGATGCTTTCCGTCCAGGAGGCAGCTGCATATTTAAAAGTAAGCAGTGAGTCAGAACTGTAGCTGGATCCTTCAAGTTTCTAGATCTGTGCCACTGCCAGAAGTATTGAGCATTTGACTACTTTAACTGTGCTGCTTCAGGCGCGGTTGTTATATCTTTCTATAACGCGTTTCCATACCTGCATTCAGTCCTGTGTCACCCTACGTTCAGGTTTGTCTCTTCTTCCTGTTACTCTGCCTGAGTGCTTCTCACTCTTCCCAATGCTGTGACCCTTTAATACAGTGCCTCATGGTGTGGGGACCCCAGCCAGAACATGGTTTTCGTTGCTACTTCATCACTGAAATTTTGTTACTGTTATGAATTATGATGTAAAGGTCTGTGTTTTCTGATGGTTTGGGGGAGTTGTGACTCACAAGTTGAGAACCACTGATCTATTCACTTGTATATTTGTTTACATATATACGTGTATTGTTGGCTAGGTTCCTGGTAAGAGAGAACATGTGGGGTTTTTATTTCTGTTATTGTGGCTATAAAGCTGATTGAGGTTTATTTATGTCTAAGGATATAAAGCTAATTGTTTCTCTAGTTTTACTTCTGCCATGGATTTGACAAAACAATGTCATGATTGCTTTTGGTGAATAAGTGCATAAAATGGATTTGATACTGTGAGTGTAATTAATGTAAAGCTCTGAAGCCTCCATTCTGAATACCTATTCTAACTGTAGAAGTTCATTGAGTTGTAAAGACTTTGTGTGTGGTTAATTTTAGCGTGATGTTTTTATTATTTGCAAAGGTTTTTTTTTGCTGTTTTAATAAAGTTTATAAAATTACAAAAAGCAGTCTTACCATTTAGTATCGTGTAAGCAGATATAATAAAAGAAAGTTGGAAGTTTTTAGTGTTTTAGAAACTGTGTATAAGGATATGCACATAAATGTGTAAAGAGCATGGATACTAACTAGGCACTGTGATGCACGCCAGTGCTCAGAGTTGCTTGGTAGGTTGGAGCAGGGGAATTGCTTGGAACCCAGGTGTTGAGGACAGCCTGGGCAGCTTAGTGAGACCCTGTCTTAAGAGAACAGAAAGGGAGAGGGACATTTAGACAGAATTAAAACAGGTGGGGAGCAGGCAAGAAAGCAAGTGAGCAGCTAGTCATTTGTTTCTGGTCTGCCTAGATCAGCTAAATCTCAGGACTAGGAAGATGCATAGGTGAGTTTTCTGAGCTGTTACAAGTCATCCCTGGAACTAGTTGAAAAACACTAGAAGGTTATAGATGGAAAATGCCATTCTGATTTGTGAGAGGGAAAAATGGAATTTAAAAATCATACTGGAAAGTTTTCTGACGGTCCAGTTCCATGCAGATAACCCCATAAAGATGCGAATGCTTGCAAACTGAAATGTGATCTAGCTTGCAGGTAGCTGTGTGGGTTCAGTGTGAACAAGTGTCCTTTCTCCTGCAAATATCATGGTTTTCAAAAGTAACACGAAGTCTTTCCTAGTAATATTTTACGTGTATGTACAGTACAGTGTGGTAGCTGTATCCACGTTGTTACGTGTCCAGTCTCTAGTAGGACATTTCATTTCATATGACTGGAACCCTCTGCTCATTGCACAAGAGTCACCTACTGTCCTCTTTCAGATTGTGACAGCCACCGTTCGGTTCTCTGAATTACTTTTGCCGTATTAGCTAGCTTGCTTATCTAAGTAGGCTCATTGATCTTTCTCGCTGTCTGACTTACTTCATTGAACATAATGTCTTCTAAGGCCTGTCCCTGTTGTAGCATGTGATAGTAGTTTTCTTTCTATTATACCTTTGTCATATGTTTTGAAGTCAAAAAGTTTATAGGAAGTACTTTACCCACCAGGCTCTCTCTCTTAACACTCAGTATCTGCCATGTGTGCGTATAGGTGCTTCAGGAGGCCAGAAGAGGGGGTTATGTCCCTGGGAGCAGGGGTTACAGGTGTTAGGAACCACCTGGTGTAGGTGCTGGGAGCTGGGCGTGGGTCCTTTGGAAGAGTAGCAACTGCTCTTACCCGCTGAGCCATCTCTCCAGTCCCTTAAGATTGTTTTTATTTCTATGTTTGCAATAAGTGACATTGGCATTAAGGTAGGATTGATTGAAGCTGCATTGCCTCGGGAAATAGAAACATTTTGTCACAAGCCCTCCAGTCCAGGAACATTCGATGGCTTTTTGTTTGTCTTTCTTTTTTTCAGCACAGTTTTGTGGGTTTGGTATGTGTATTTTTTCACCACCTCTAAGTTTTTTGTTAGGTATTTTATTCTTTCTGAGACTATTGTAAGCAAAATTGTTTCCTTCATTTCCTGTTGAGATTGTTTGCTGGTACTGTATAGAAACAGTTGATTTTTGTACCCTGCAAGTTTGAATTCATTTACTCTAAGATGACTTTGATATAGAATCTTTAGAGGTTTTTATGTAGATGATTATACCATTCGTGAAAAAAATAAATTTCGGATTTTAAAATTTCTTGCAAAATTACTCGACTAGAGTTTCTAGTGCTGTGTTGAATAGCGGTGGTGAGGGTGAGCCCCGCCTCCTTTCTGCTCTTAGAGAGCACAGTTCTTCACTGTTGAGTATGACTGTTAAGTGGCCTTTTTGTAGACCTCCGTCACACTGACATTATCCCTTTTACTCCTGCTCTGTTTTGACTCATTCTTGAAGGCATGTTGAGTTTTCTCGTGCCTTTTCTGCATCTGCTGAAATACTCATGTGGTGTAAACATGTTTGTTTATTTTTTATTGAGACTGCAATGTGAGTATGGTATAACAATACATGAATACTAATTGTAATAAACAAGGTAATATAAGACCCAGATAATAATGTGGTTTTTTAATTTTTTGATCTGTTGAAGGGTGATCTCATTGATATTTTCTGTGTTGAGATGTCTTTGTATCATAGAGTCCTCATTTTCTGATATTTTGTTGAGGATATTTGTGTCTCTATTCATCAATATTATTCTGAATTTTCATATCCTGTCTGTCTACTTTGATAATACAAATCAGTTTGGAGGCTTGGGAGATGATTCAGTGGATAAATGCACTTGCCACCAAGCCTGATGACCTGAGTTCAGTCCCTGGGACTCACGAGGTGGACGGAGAGTCCTCTACTGCCACATGTGAGCCATTGAATGTCCATATCCATGCATACATATAAACACACAATGGATAAATATATAAATAAATGTCATGTCCGTGCATATGTATATACACACAATAAATAAATATATAAATAAATGTGAACATTTTTTAATTAAGTTTGGAAATGTTCCTTCCTTGTCATTTTTTGAAGAATTTGAGGTTAGTATTAATTTTCTCTGATGAAGTAAGTAATAAAACTAGAAATAGAGTCTCCTTTCATACTTGCCCAAGACCACGTGAGTCAGTGCCCTAGCACCAATGGAGACGTGCACACGAAGCCTCACCCGTATTTGAATAGTTATAGACAGTTAACTGACTCTCCTTCCCTCAGCCATTTCCTTCAGGTACAAGCTTCCTGATAGGTTCTCCATGACCAAGCGGTTAGCTCTGAACCCAAGTACACATGGGCAATGTTAATTGGGTTCAATAAATTACACTCAAAATTTTTAGAGGGGGGTGAGTTTGAGAGGGGGATTTGTAGAGGGACAAGGGAAGAGTTAGAGAGGGGAGGGAGAGGTAGGATGATGAAAACATACTGTTCTCATGTATGAAATTCTCAAAAAAGAAAAAACATGGATTGTGTTGTCTGGGTGAACTGGTTGTGTCTGTTAGTGATGTGGTATTTAAGTCGTCGTCTTCCTTGATGATCTTTGTCTGGGTGTTGGGTCCATCTGTGAAAGTTGGGTCTAGTTGCTGTCTCCTGTCAACTAGTAGGTTGCTGTTTCTCCCTTCGGTTCTGCCATTGACTCCTTCATAGATGTGAGTCCTCCAATGTCCATATGTCAGTCTAACTGCTATGTTGTCTAAGTGGATTGAGCTGCTTATCAGGATAGGACGTTCTTCCTTGTCTCAGATTTGTTAAAACAGTCACCCGTGTTCCTGAGTTAGCCGTTTGCATGGAATCTCTTTCTCTCTTTTCTCCTTCTCAGCCTGTGTGTATGCCCTTAGATCTAAAGTGGGTTTCTTCTACAGAGTTGTTGGTAGTCAGATGCTCTTCATTCATTTAGTCTCCAGTGTGTCGATGAGGTTGCTTCCGTTTTCACCTGACGTCCATTACTGATGGAGACACTGGACTTTGGCTATTGTTTCTGTCTGGTCACTGGAAAGTGTGGAAACTCTGTATGGAAAACTTGTTTCCCTCTCCTGCTTTCTCCTGTGTAAGCTTTTTGTAGTGAAATGCTTTCATTCCTTCTGCAGTGATTGTCCTTTATCTTTTATGTTATCAGTGCCGTGGAGTGTGTCCTTTAGAATGTATGTCCCTTAGTAGTTATAGCTCTTCAACATTCTTACAGCTTTGAAAACATGGTTTTGTCTTTTTAAATTTGTTTGCTGTAGTTTGAAGTGATTCATGCATAGCTCACCATTACAGTGCTCTGTATTTGTTTTATGTGTACCTTTATAAGTGAGCTTTATACTTATATGCTTTTATGTTGCTACTTGCATCTTTCTTTTAATATTAGATGCTTTTTGGCTTTTCTTGTAAGGCAATTTTAATAGTATTGAACTTTGCAAACCTTTTATGGGAAATATGGTTTTTGAAGGTTAGTTTTCTGGATATGATATTCCTAGTTGACAGGGAATTTTTTCTTCCTCTTTCCGCACTTTGTATACTTCATCTTACTTTCTTCTTTCAAGATTTCTGCCCCCAAGTCTGTCGATTGCATAGGTAGGTTCCCTATGCAATGAGTAGCTTTTATCTTCTTTCAATTTTTCTTTGCCTTTTCATAATTTGATGATAATGGTTTATGTGGGGGGGGTTAATGTGCACGAGGGAGGAGAGAGGTCAACATTATCTTCCTCAGTAGCTCCCTGCTTTCTGTGAAAGCTCCCTTCTCTCACTGACCCTCGAGCTCCAAGGATCCACTGCCCGTGCCTCCACAGGTCTGGGATTGCAGGTGCATGCTGCCATGCCAGGCTTTTCCCATGGATTCTGGGGATCCGAACTCAGGTCCCCCTGCTTGGACAAGCAGGCACTTGGCCAACTGAGCCGTCGCCCCAGCCCCTGATGATGAGGTCTCTTGTGCTCTTATTCAGGTTATTCAGATCTGTCTGTCTTCTGATTTGTCAGGTTTCTTCACTCTGAATGCCTAGTTCCTTACCCATATTTGGGGGATTTTTTAATGTACCTCTAACTAAATAATATCAAAGGAAGGAGTTTGTTTTTTCTGTTACACATGCTTGTCATCAGAAGTGGACTGTTTTAACTTTGCATAATTTATGTGTGCATTACAGAAAGATGCAGTGACAATGTGGTGATGAAGCTCAGACTAACCCTGTGTATTTGAACTGTCTGTTAACTTTTCTGAATATGTTCTGTTGAAAGTGGAAATTTTAAAAATCATTTATGTATTTGTACGTGTAAGGAGTATTTTGCTTGCATTTATGTATGTGCACCATTGGTGTGCTTTGTGCCCTTTGGTCAGAAAAAGGTGTTGAATCCTCTGGAATTGCAGTTATTGAAGGTTGTGAGCTGCCATGTGCATGCTGTGAATCGAACCTGAGTCCTGGAAAAGCAACCAGCGCTTTTAACCACTGAGCCCTTGCCCCAGACTGGAGAGGGACTTGCTAATGTCTCAGAAAGTTGTTGGGACGTTTGAGTGAGTATATAAAGAACTTAGTGCCTGGCTCTTGGAGTGGCTTCCTCCCAAATTTTTCTTCTGTGTTTTGCTGAAGTAAATTAGTTCTGTTCTAGACAAAAATCTCTAATAATAACAATGATGCTTCATTGTAGCTCAACCCTGGTTTGTTTGCTTTTATCTTGAACTAGGTGAGAATTTGCCAGTCACTTGTAGATCATGTAATGCTTAATAGATTGTTAATAGCAAAAGAATCCAAAAGCCAAAAGATTTTTGACTTAATATGGGTTACGATCATGCAGCTCAATGTCAGGGTAGAAGAATTTGCCAGGAGGAGTAAAGAGGAATTTGATTGAGGAGGTTTAAAGGGACATAGAATAAACTATGTCAGAGGAGGGGCAGTAGAATCCAGTGTAATCAAATGATTCCTTAATGAAAAAATTAAAGTGATTTTACTACTGGCACTTGGAAACTGACTGGCTTCTTCCTTCTTGCTTTTTTTTTTTTTTTTTAATCTAGTTAAGTCTCTCACAGAGGTGATAGCACAGATGTATTTGATCATACATTCTGGAACAAGATGTATTTATATTTTGGAAGAATACC
The DNA here is from genome assembly GCF_949786415.1 of Peromyscus eremicus. Taxonomy (NCBI): domain Eukaryota; kingdom Metazoa; phylum Chordata; class Mammalia; order Rodentia; family Cricetidae; genus Peromyscus; species Peromyscus eremicus. The sequence continues at coordinate 8,653,197 of NC_081434.1, forward strand.
AAGACTTAAAATTAACTACTGTACTTGAAGGGTTGACTACTGTATTTGAAGGAGTAAAGAACTGGGATAGTATCTGAAGCAGAATTTGACTTGGAGAGGCAGGGATTGGCATGCAAAGCTTTTCAACCTTTCTCTTTCCTAGCCACTTGATTGTAGTTGAGCCTCAAGAGTAATAGAGACTCTGAAGTGGGAGAAGCCCAGAGTTAGACTTGGCACAGGGGGGTCTCAGCCAGGCAGCAGCAGGGTGGAAGGGTTTGGGTCCACTGAAGTGTGTGTCAGAGTCCACTGGAGTCCTGAGCTCACCATAAGCCAAGATGTTGATGATCTAGTGTTGGTTGTCATGTTTTTCCTGGAATTATTTCATACTTCCAAACAGGTGGATTTTGTAGTGGTAGGTTTGGTCTGGTTGTTGTTGTTTTTATTTGCTTGGTTTTGTCTCTGCAGTGCTGGGGATTGAACCCAGTAGATGAGGCCCCAGGCTTGCAGATGCTGGGCAAGCGCTCTTCCTAAGCTGTACCCAGTTTTCAGACTGAGCATTGAGCTTCCTTCCCTTTTGTTTTTAACTCTAGACTTCACTGCGAATTATAAAAGAGTCTAGCTTCCATTTCTTTTTTTCTTTTTTGGTTTTTCGAGACAAAGTTCTCTGTGCAGTTTTGGTGCCTGTCCTGGATCTCACTTTGTAGACCAGGCTGGCCCCAAACTCACAGAGATCCGCCTGGCTCTCTGTGCTGGGATTAAAGACGTGCGCCACCACCGCCTGGCTCTCTTTAGTCTTTTAAAGTGTATCTTTAAAATTAGTATGACTGCAAATATCTCCTTTTATAAATATTCATATATTTACCCTTAGAATTTTGTACATTTGCCTCTGCCATTTAACAGCTTAATTTTTTAAATTGTTGGATAATATTTTATTATGTAACTATATTGCATTGGAATTTTATTTTATTATGTAACTATATTGCATTGGAATTTTTTTTCCTAGTCATTTCCTTAGGAAGTAATCCTAGAAAGGAAATTACTTTGTCAAAGAGCATTAGCTTTAGAAAGTGCTTTTGATACTGTTGAGATCCCTTCCGAATTTAGTGACAGTCTAGCCTAGCCTCCCTCAGTTGGCTTCTTTAATTTATCTCTGTAGCAGAGTAACAACTCCTCCCCCAAACATGCTATCAAACAATGACTATAAGGTATATGCAAGCTTTCTGTTTATGGAGAAGTCTTGTATTTATAGTTTGTATTTATATTATGATTTCATCTGCAAAACAGTTAATGTTATTTGGCTGTAGGGGTAAATGAATCAATTACTTCTCAGCCTCTTGGCTCAGCTCAGGTGTAGTGGAATGTAGAACTCCCACAAATGCACGCTAACTTTCCTGGGTTCTAGTGCATTTTCAGTGATGAATACTTCTTGGTATAATGCTCTGTCTTGTTGAATTTGATTCTTTACATTTTACTATCATTTTCTTTATTCTGCTTTCTCCTTCAAGAGAAGTCTTAATGAACTTATTTATGTAAATGTATTTTTATTTTACTTACTGTTTTTATTGATCCTTTTTCATAATGTGGTAGTGAACTCTGACTTACTTTTGTGGAAAGTTAAGAGGTCCCTCTGGTGGAAGACTTAGGAAACACATGCTTTCGGTTTCCATGACAGCACTTACTGGAGCATTTCCTGATGATTTCCCTGTGGGGCGAAGTGATGAGTGGTTGGTCAGTGTCTACGTTGACACAATGAGCAATATTAAGATTTGTGAGGAATGTAATAGGAAAGTGGGTAGCTGCGGGCCAAGTTATGGCCAGATAGGACTTCTGTAGTTCATCTTGGTACAGAATCATTGCTGATTAAGTCCTGTGTGAAAAATAAAGTATTCTCAAGAGGCAGTGATGAGGGTATTACTTTCGGCAGAAAATTACCTCTTCTGATCAGTAATACTTCTGAAAATAATAGGATAGTCTGGTTTTCTACATTTTTACACATTTAACCGATTCCATTGAAGTTTGTATCTTGATGCCTTTTGTCTTTCTGTAGTTCTCGTTATGCAAAATTAAATCTTGTAACAGACATTTGGGGAAAGAAAAAAGTATTCTAAAAAGAGGGACTTTTGTAACTGGTGTTATGGAGTACTCAGTTTGTTTTGGTGCTGTGTGCCGCTCTCAGTGTCACAGTGATTAACAAGGCAGGTGACATGAATCCTACTTTATGAAAACAGCCGAGGCTCAGAGTTTGATAACTGGGTCACCCGGCAAGAATCGGGTCAGACTGGGAGCAGGGGAGAGTCTGCCCTCCTTGGTGTGCTAGTCCATGGTGATGGCCAACTAAGTCCGGAACCCTGTACTTCTAACTGTGGATAGGAGCACTGTAAGGGGCAGTTAAAAGTGGTATGTCTTGTAGGTAATATATATTCTTCTCACTAAGGGTCTGTATATATAGTTTGTAATGGAACTAAGATCTAGTCCCAGACCTGCTTGATACAAAATCAACCCTGTCTCAGGAAAAAAAAAAAAAAAAAAAAAAACTTCCAGAAATCAACTTCCCATTGAGTCATGATTAAATTCAATATTACTCCCTTTTCTGGGCCATAGTCTCATTGTGTAGCCCTGGCTGGCCAGGAACTCGCCAGACCAGGCTGGTCTCCAGCTCAGAGGTCCATGTGCCCTCATCTCCTGAGTGCTGGAATTAAAGAGATACACCATCACACCTGGCCCAGTCTTGTTTCTTGGTGTATAGTATATATCCATCTTAAAAGTAACCAGAGTACTCTCTAAATTAAAGGCACATAGCTGTTTTTACCTTGGAACATCCTTTTATGAACTGTCCACATTAGGTTTCTAATTCTTGGTGGTATTATACTGTACTGTATGTATGTATGTATATGCACTTACACATGTTACCCTTTCCAGATGTATTTGATTTTCAGAATAGCTACTGGAAAGGTATGTTTTAAAACTGTTGTCAGATGCCTCAGATGTTAAGTTTCAAAGTCAAAAAGCAAGTATAGTGTGGTGTGGTGATGACCCCTATGATCCAGAGGTGGTACATACAGAGCCCCAGACTAGCCAGCCAGGGCTACGTAGCTAGACCATCTCAAAATAGAACAAGTAATAGTGCTTCATGTGAAAGACTCAGCTTACTACAGAAAAGAGACCGAAAGATACCTCTTCTATAAAGCCGATTCAAGGAGATGGCCTGTATGCTACCTTTACTATCTTAAAAATCCTGTTTTGTGTTAGGTCATGATCTCTAGCAGAGTGAGCTGGGCTTTGTACAGTCTGGTGTGTTTGCACACCGGATGTGCTAAAGCAAGTTCACCAGGGACTTGGAAAGGACAGGCATGAGCCGGTGAAAGCAGTTTCCAGGGTCTCTGAAGAAGAGAGAGGCCTCTTCACCTTCAAAGGCAGCCTTGGCACTGCAGGAAGTGCATGAAGTGCCCTCTGTGAAGGCTCTGTTAGCATAGGAACCCTTGGCTGCTTGGTTAGTGCTGGACTTGTGGGACCGAGCAGAGTAGCTGGTGTACTGTGGACCCTTGTTAAATACACGGAGCGTTCAGAAACAGATTAAAAAAGAAACTTACTATTTAAAATAGGTTTAAGAAATCGGATAGGGCTTGGGTACACCCACCTACCTCCTACACATACATGCACACACCCGCGCTAATAAGTACACAGCCTACACACAACACACACAATTAAAAACAAAGATCCTATCTACACAGAACTACCAATTGTTACACTTTTGGATTTTCTATAATTATTTAGGACCTTAAGTTGCTTTTATTTGTGGGAAATGTGCATATACATATGTTTATGTATGAATTTATATTCTTGGGATTTTTTGAGGCAATGTCTTATATGTAGGTGTGGCTAGCTGATATGGTAAATATGTTAGTATATACTTAAATATTTTATCACATTAGTTAATAAAACTGAGAACATTTAAATTATTCATTGGAATAATAATGAACTTAGTACATAGTAAAAATACTAAAATGTAGGGTGTGTGTGTGTGTGTGTGTGTGTCCACATGTGTGCTTAAGTGCCGTGCAGGCACACATGTAGAGGTGAGAGAATGGCTTGGGAGTGGGTTTCCCCTTGTTTCTGCTGGCTGTGCGCATACTCGGGCTAGCTGGCCCACTTCTTCCCAGTGATCCTCCTGTCTCTGCCTCTCAGATTACAGCAGTGTTTCTATCATAGGTGTATACCACTGCATCCAGCTTTTTACACGGCTTCCAGAGGTCAGCTGTAGTTGTCAGTTACACAACTAAAGCTTATCCAGAGGAAACTAGATTCTTCTCTTTTGTGTTCAGTGTATTATGGTAGTGTTATGGTTGAAGCATGTCTGGAAAGTGCAGCTTTGCATGAATATAAAGTAAAGCAAGATATTTAAACAACTATGTTCAGGTAATTGTCGATACTCTTCTTTGATTCCACATCAAACCTCTAAGAAGTAGTAGTAGTTAGAGTGAGAGGAAGCGCAGGAGGAGGGGAGAGAAAGAGTGTGCATGTAGAGGCCAGAGGATGTTGAGAATCTTCCTTCCTCCCTTTCCGCCCTGTTGGAGACAGGGGCTCTCAGTGAACATGCAGTTTAATGTTCTGGCTAGACTAGCAGCCTGCATGCCCCCAGCATGTGCCTCCATTTCCCCACTCCTTCCCCACTCTGCTGGGTGACCTGTGTATGCCGTCATACCTGGCCTTCCATGGATGCTGGGTGTCTGAACTCTGCTCCTCCTGCCTGGTTTTCAGGCTCCCCGCCATCTGAGCCATCTCCCTAGCCCAAGTGGTAATTTCAGAACAAAACAGTAGTTCCTGTTGGCAGTGAAGAGTTTGTATTCTGTCTCATAAAGTTCTTGGATCTATCTGCTTGGACTTTGAGTAGGCCGTTCACCTGTGTGTGATTAACCTCTTCGGAAATTGGGTGGACAACCCTGGAGTGCTGAGTTACTAACATCTCTCCGTTACTGTTCGTTATGCTGTATCAAAGCCACATTTGTTAATGTCCTATCAATCGAAAGTCTAAGTACTCTGAACTCATGGTGGCAGTGACAAGTGTGAGGTTTTCTAGTTTATTCTTTTTTACTTGAAAGTTTGGATTTATCGTTAGTTATAGTTGCGTTTTTTTTGAGCTTCTGGGCTCAATGGATTAACTTGTTGAAAACTTAAAGCATCCAAGTCTCAGATTTGCCATTTGTTTATTTGAATATACTGTTCCATTTATAAAAAGTAAAATAATTTATTATCACAGTGATATTTGAAAACAAACTGAACAAGTAACTGAAACCTGTAATACAACCAGAAATAAAGCAGAATATTAGTAGTGGTTATATGGGAATCATGAAAAGATGGGGGCTTTTGTTTTTTTTATTTTTTGGTATTGAGTTATATGTTTTCATTATTTTGTTTATGTGGTTAAAATAAAAACAGCATGTTATTTGTATGACCGTTTACATAGAACTATTGAGAATGGTTCTCTATTTTTCTCGTTAGGATTTAGACCCTGAGTATGAAGATGTATTTAATACTTCATTGCTGTGGATTTTAAAAAATGGGAAAGATGTTGGAATAAGGTACAGGATTTGATTTCCACTTTGATGATTTTGTATGGTAAGAAGTGGCTTTTTAAATTTTAACCTCTACCTTAATCATTTTCCTCTAGGTGTGTTGGTTACGGGCCTGATGAGGAGCTGAGCAACATAACTGACGTGCAGTTTTTGCAGTCCACCAGACCGCAGATGTCGTTCTGGTGTCGCTTCCGACGCGCTTTTGTTACCGTCACCCACAGGTTGCTGCTGTTGTGCTTAGGTAAAGCTGTCAGGCTTGGGAAGCTCGTCCGCTGCTGTGTCTCTGAATGTCAGAGCCCAGAGCTTACCCCACTTCTGTAGACGTCATAGATCACACCAGAAGTTTGCTCTTGTGTGATGGGACCAAATACCTGACGGAAATGACTTCCAGCAAGAAGGTTGAGAGCTGTCCGTCCATCATGGAAGGGGGGCTGGCAGAGCAGATAGCATGGCAGCCAGGAAGTAGAGAGGAGAGAGAGAGTGGCTGGAGACAAGTATCCCCAACGACCGGCCACCATGACTCATTTCTTCCAGCTAGAGTGCACCTCCTGAAGTCCCCAGTTAGTACTGCACAGGTGACCCAGCCTTTATGAGGAAACGTTTTCATGTTTAATGATAACAGTAAAGCTGGGGTTGTTTATGGCAGTTGTGGACCTAAGGGCTTAGAAAATAGTAATGCAAGAAGAGAGAGAAAACTTTGTCATGAAAGGGTCACCGAAGGAGCAAGTATAATAGTATGTATATGGAAACCTACTTTGAGAAAATAGAGAAGTTGAGCTTATTTTTAAGCTCTTAAATTTTTGGTTTAAAAGGGTCACTTATGAGAATTTTTAAATTTAGGTTCTTCGATATTTTAATAACAGGAAGTAAGGAGCTATTTATTCCTCTTTTTTGTTTTCTTTGTAAGGCTTTTAAACATAATTCAGTTTGCTCTAATATTTAGTATGTTTAGTAAAACTCACTTTTCTAGTAGTTTAGTGCTGAGAGGAGAAAAACCTGAAACAGTTATTTTTTTCTTTTTAATAGTAGGAATTTCAATACTCATCTGTTATATAATAGAAGTACTTTTTTAGAGAGAGGTGAAATTTGGGGGAAGTACTTAGTAAGTTTTTCTGTGCAGTTTTACTCTCTGGGTAATCAAACCTTTGCGCTCCGTTATTCCAGTAGGGCCGTGGAGATGTCGTTGTTAGACTAGCTCCAATGTACAGACTGTTACTGACTGCGGCCTATGCCCACTCTGAATGTTGCAGGTGTGGTGATGGTTTGTGTTGTTCTGCGTTACATGAAATACCGCTGGACTAAGGAGGAAGAGGAGACAAGGCAGATGTATGATATGGTGGTAAAGATTATAGGTACGGACTTTATAAAATCCTAAACTATTTCTTGAACAGTTATCGTGTGATAAAGCTACAACATAGTTGTCCGAAGTTGATTACTTGTAAAGCTGTTGATTTATTTTCAGATGTTTTACGGAGTCATAATGAAGCTTGCCAGGAAAATAAAGACTTACAACCTTATATGCCTATTCCACATGTTCGAGACTCCTTAATACAGCCCCATGACAGGTGTGTGAATCAGTACATGGAGCTACAACAGAGTGTGGGTGCCTGCGGGAGACGCAGATTTTATTGAGAGTCGTGACTCCTTAACTGCTTGTCTGGACGGACGTAAAAGTACTTTCCCCGTCCTTTCAACACGTCTACCCTCCTGATTTTCAGTGTGTACCATGAATACGGTTTCTTCTCTGTCCTGCATGTGTTTGTTCTTGTTGGTCAGTCTTCCTCTTTGTCCCCTTCTTTTCCTTGTGCTAAAACAGAGACGGACAAAAGCTAGTGATGTTTTTAGTCGTATTTTAAGTACTTAGGGTGTTCTTACTGAAGCTTGTCAAATGAAAGCTAGAGTCGAAAAGAATCAGCTATGATCTTAAGTCCAGTGGCGCGTCTCCCTCCCAGTGGGCACCGCGGACAGCTGAGAGGAAGCATGTGCTCGTGGCACACCTCTGCAGATGGGAACTGTAAACTCGCCGGAGGCCAGGCAGCTGCATCAGCCTTTAGATAAACTGTCAAGAGTGCTACTAGCTGGGGGAGGGAGAGACAGACAGAGACACTCGCTCGTTCACAGTAACCTTCTCCACTTACTGACATTTCCAAGAGATGTCAGGCCACGACTGGGGTAAATGTGTCCTTTTGTTTGTGTGGTAGGAGGAAGATGAAGAAGGTCTGGGCTAGAGCTGTGGACTTCCTTGCTGCTAATGAATCTAGAGTGCGCACGGAAACACGAAGAATAGGAGGTGCAGATTTTCTAGTCTGGCGGTGGATCCAGCCTTCTGCATCCTGTGATAAGATATTAGTGATTCCTTCTAAAGTGTGGCAAGGTCAAGGTATGGCTTTTCAAGCAGAACCAAAGATTTTCTCCTAATTTTTCTTCAATATACATTATATAAGTCACAGAAACACTATAATTCGAAGATATGTGAATGTAAAGCTTCCCTGTCCAGCTACCCCCGTAGAGGGAATAAATGTTAAAACAGAACTGGTTTGTCTGTACTGTAATAAAGACGGATGTCCCTTTGACCTTTCCTTTTTCATTCAACAAAGGAACTTAGTATATAGCTCTAACTGCATTCTTTTTTTTTTTTTTTTTTTTTTTTTTACCTTAAGTAGATATTTATTATTTGAATTGAAATAACTCAAAAAGCTTTTTTAATGTTTTTCAAAAAGTCATGTCTATGAACCTCTTATTGAGTGGGGGACTGCATCCCAACAATACCACTGACTAGATGGCTTAAATAGCAAGCGTATTTATCCTAGTTCAAGGAGACAGTGAAGATCAGGTCTTCTAAAGTGCACCCTGTCCCATTTGCAGAAAGAAGCCTTTTTCTTCACACAACACCAAAACAATTGAGTTCTGTCTCATCTTTTATAACATAGACATTAACTCTATTCCCCAAGTCCTAATCTCTACAGATTATATTAACACAGTTTCAACAAACGAAATCTGGGGGATGCATCTCAGTTAAGAATCTTTTACTGACTTGCCAATTGTCTGACAGTTAATATTGTCTAACTGCATTCTTGTCGATCACCTGAAATCACTGTTACATTGTTACAATCATTGTTAGTATGTATTAGTGTACATTATGTCTATGGAATCATGACTTTAATAGTCTGTTTTGTGGTTTTTAACTTGCCTTCCTTCCGTTTCTCACTAAGACCCCTTCACTGAGTATCTCCCCTTCCAGGGATTTTGTGTACTGTCTTTGCCTAGTTTTCTTAGTAGTGCGTGTAGTTTCAGAAGAGATAGAGGAGAATATATGAGGAGTTTTGAAGGTTATATGCCTCTACCTCTGCTATACAGGAGACACATACATGTAAAACAGCACATAAGGGAATTATAATAGTGAATCCTCTCTCCTACCAAATCACGTTGATTAGTAGTATGCCTTGAGAAGGTAAGTGACATGTTCTAGAATTGCATTTTAAAAATACAATCCTATCATATCCCCCCTCTAATCAATTTTACTTTAAAAAGCTTAAAAGACGTTAATTGTGGAGTTGGGTGGGTAGTGGGTGGAGAGGATCTGGAGGAGTTGAAGGAGGGGAAAACCATAATCAGAATGTAGCATATGAGAAAATTTGTTTTCAATGTTAAAAAAAAAGTACTTTACTGTTCCAAATGCTGAGAACCAGTCATTTCCTTGGAAGTTGTGTGCAGAAGGACCCTGTGAAACTGGAAACCAGTTTAATTATTTCACACGACTCTTAGCCGTGTCTGGCGCCTGAGTCCTTCACGCTTTCCCTGTGGGCTTTGACATAGCACCTTTCCCCTGCCTTCTCTCCTACGCTGATCTTTTCTTCCCGGTGTGGTTGTGGTCCTTCCTTCTCGTCACAAGGCTGTGCACATCCTTCTTCTCCACCTGAAGTGTCCTGGCGCTGTCTCCTCTGCTGCTCTGATGTGCTGTTCTTCAGTCCTCAGACCGAGCTTCCCTTCCTTGGGGAGGTCTTCCCTCACATCATGAGGATGTCATTTTTATAGCCTCCTGGTTCCACAGCTCTATCCCCTGGAAGATGCTATCACTTGTCTGTTTCTGACACCAAACTATTGATGACTGTCTTAATCCACCTTAATTAGCTGGCTCATTAAAAGCACACAATAAATATTTTTTAATGAACTAAAAGATTGTCTTTCAACAAAATGGAACAATTTCAAGTAACACAATTCATTTTTTTGTAGCATTTCATTTAGATAGAAGAAATTCACCACCGAATAGTTTGACGCCGTGTTTAAAGATTCGAAATATGTTTGACCCAGTTATGTAAGTATTATGAACAGGCATACAGATAATTTTTATTTGGGGTGTTTGAGTGTAAAATACATGGTATTTGTATTATGCTGTGTGTCTAACTGGAAACTTTTTTATTATTATTATTATTTCTAACTATGAATGTTGTACTTCTTCCCTTTTGTTAAATTCCAAGCAAAGGAATCTACTGCATGCTTTACTAGTTAGAAAATCACTTCCAGCCCAGCATTTGATTGCACTAGGCAGATTTAAAGTGAAGCTGCTTTTCCTTTTGCCCTCCCATCTCTTGACTCCCCCACGGTGAGACAGATAAGCATGTGCACTGTAGCAGGTATTCTTGAAGCTCCTGCTGAGGTGGCACGACCATGTACCCTGTTTGGCCTGGGGTGCTTTTGTTTTGGAAAGAGAAGCTTGGAATGTAGTATTTATATTAAATAAATTAAGACGACTTGAAAATGTTACTAACAATAAAGAGAAGGGTATTCAGCTATTGCAGCTCTAATGCTAACGCTAGTCTGGAAAAAGAAAGAGCCTGCAAGTGCAGAGATACACAAAATGACTACCCTCATTTGTTACACTAGCGACAGTGAATCCGGAGTAGGAGCAGCGCGGGTGATTCTGTTTCTCGTAATTTCAGGGAAATAGGAGATCAGTGGCATCTGGCAATTCAAGAAGCAATTCTAGAAAAATGCAGCGATAATGACGGCATTGTTCATATTGCAGTAGACAAAAACTCACGGGAGGTAAGGCAGTGCCCCGTAGTGAACACGGTGTTTTGTACCTGTTGCTGTTAAACTAACACTGTTCTCTTCTCTCTCTGTTTTCTCTATGTTACAGGGTTGTGTATATGTTAAATGTCTGTCTCCAGAATATGCTGGAAAGGCTTTTAAAGCGCTGCATGGCTCTTGGTTTGATGGTAAGAAATTTGAATATTACAGAGATTTGAGAAGGAAAAATTGGTTGCATTTTAGATTATGCCTGATTTTAAATAGAATAATTTTAGGTTAGCATTTTTTGAATAATAATTTTAGATGCTTTTGTTTTGTGTTCATTCATTCTGTACTGCAGTGAATTTTCTACAAATACTAACCATAACTCTCTAGATCTAAAATATCGTTTTTGTCTTATAACAGGGAAGTTGGTCACGGTAAAATACTTACGACTAGACCGATACCACCACCGCTTTCCCCAAGCGCTCACTTGTAACACTCCCTTGAAGCCATCAAATAAACACATGAACTCTATGTCTCATCTGCGCCTTCGGACTGGCCTAGCCAATTCTCAAGGAAGCTCCTGAAAAGACTCTTCACTCCTAGACTGTTATTTAAATAGGAAAACTCCCGTTTGGCTTCTCATCTTCCTTTTCAGATGCTTTTTGTATGTAATATTTTTATTGCTGAAGACAGCTGTTTGAAGGTTCCTGACATCTTAAGGTTCCAAAGGGATGTAGCAATGAGGCAGCAAGGCTGAGGGGTGGAATAATTGTGTATTCAGTTTGTGGAGCTCAGTGAGGCCACTGCATTTGGAGTTGTGCACGGGGAACACTGGCTTCGTAGTAACCGTTTCAGAGATGGTGGTTATATTTTGTGCACCAAGAAGTGTTTAGATAACCACACAAAAGCATGGCGAAGCAGCTTTTTCTATTTCCATAATTTCTTGTGAACTAATGTGAATTTTTGTATGCAGTCAGCTGCGTAATTCCTTACAGGCTGCTGTGGTCAAACTGTTGATTTCCCACTCTCACCTTAGGTTTCTATTGCTTGTAAAAGGTTCATTTGCTGCAGCTGGAATATGGGGCAATTTATTTGGTTTTAATGGTTACATACATGTGTAAGTGGATGTACATGTACTTAAATTGGCTTTTGTATATATGTATAAATGCTGATGGTAGTGGAAGTCTTGTTTTGTGAGAATGTCTGCATTAGCAGTAAAATAAGCTTTCTATTTTATTCATAATCTAATTTGTGTATATATATGTGCATAGCTGTGTGTTTATGTACATACGTCTAGTTACATATGTACGTAGACACACAGATATATACATATGGCTGTACTGTCATAGATGACCGGACAGCCAGATACCTGGAAGTATTAGATACATGTTTAAAATACCTTTTATAGATTTTATATACAAATGCCTGAGTATGATTTTGTGTGAAAGTTCTGGCACCAGTTGTAATGAGTTCAAATTTATGTGAGCAATAAAGAAGCAATTGGCAGATACTGGAAACGATTTTGTGAAAAGCTGTATGTATTACAAATCCTGGGGCTGTGACAGAGCTCTTGGGCTGATGTCATTTCCCAGTCCGTTCACCACTCTGCTCTGTGTCCAGGGTCCAGTGGGCACTTTGGTGCAGACAAATTACCCTTGGGTGTCGGGCCATGCACGTCTGCAGTGTAGAAAATGCACAAATGGCCATTGTTTGTGCATCAGTGTTTGTTTCAGTAAAGCTGCTTTATTACTGCTTATGATTTCAGGTCAAAATAGTTACTGATCAAGGTTTATTTGTAACCTAAAAATTGGCTTTTTGAAAAAGAACCTTCTGGTTGTATCATTGTTGGTCCAAATGAGTATGTGAAACAGCTGGAATTACCAATCTTAATGTTTGTTTTCAGTTCAGTTTTCTTTTTGTTGTATATATGTTGGGTTTGCAGCATGAACTTGCACAGATAATGCACGTTTTCTGGTTAAGTAAACATGATGCACACTATTCTGTAACAGAAAACCCTTTGTGCCTTACCTGTGTGCTTTTGTGGGCACCATGTTTATGAAGAATAAATGATTTGTTATCAGAAGAGAATGAATTTTAAATTCTCAATCTATGTCTCAGATGCTAACGTGTTAAAATATAAATATATAATATATAAAAGAACCAATCTTTCTGTATTTTATGTGCATCGTAGTGATTTATTTGACCTTAGTGACCGCATCTTGTAACCTGTTGCAAGAGTGAATGTAAAAATAGTTGTGGCATTTTAACAGGTCACCTTTTGATGCAGATGCATCTTTTTCTTGCTTCTAAGATATATTTCATGTAACATTGTACCATTGTACATTTATTATTGTAATATATATACTATTATGCAGCTTATTTTACCTGGAACTCTTAAGCTGACCAAGAGTCCTCCCTATAAGACAGATGGGAATGTGTATAATAATTAGGTATTTGAAAAGTTCTGGTTTGATGTAATCTGTTTTTTTTTTTTTTGTTGTTCTGTTTAAAAAAGAAGGAAAACATTCTAATTAAAAATTTATTAGGTTTTTTAAGAATGTGTCTTTGTTTTAAAGAAACTTGTAAAGTGTCTTGTGTCTTTCTTGTGTCTCCAGTGAAAGTAGGTGTCTTCATTTTAAATCTCTTTACCTAAGGATCTATGGATGGATATTTATTTATAAAGATGAGGGCCATAAAGTTCAGTTTTTGGCTTTGGTTTTAGTTTTTTGAGATGGAGGTCTCACTCTGTAGCTAAGACTGGCCTGCAGCTCACTGTGTCATGTAGGCTGGCCTCAGACTTGGGGTCCTCCTGCCTTAGCCTGTAGGCTGGCCTCAGACTTGGGGGTCCTCTTGCCTTAGTCTGTGTGTTTAGACTTACTTTTTCTTCTTAGACATCAGAGAACTGCACACACTCCTGAGTTTGGAAAGGAGGATTTAGGCATAAGGAACCCTGTAACAAAGACAAACTAAAGAGCCTCCAACCCCTAGTGTGGAAAATCTAAATGTCTAATATTTAGATCATATGGAACATACTAGGTAAGAAAGATGATAAAGTCGGTTTTATTTTGTCTTTTTAAATTTTCCTATGTTACAGGTTTAGCAATCTACCTAACCATTTTTCACAAACCAAAAGGATTTCCAGTCAATCTTGAAAAAACAACAGAGACCCATCATATATAATAGTCCTGGTTTTTAGCAGACAGGGGCTCTCAGTGCTAGTTGCCTCTGTCTCCAGCCAATAATATCTTCCCACCGAATGCCAAAATAGAATACAGCTCTCTGTTTGGATGTCATAGGTCTGTAGTTGAAATAGTGTGAAGTCAATTCAAATTAAACTGAATTTTCAGTTCTTCATATGTACCAGCCAAGTTCAAAGTACTCAGTAGCCACATGTGAGCAGTGGCTAATGTTGGCATTATGAATCTTTACCAAAGTCTCCCTTTCTGGTGTAGTCTGGTGCTTCCCAAGCTGCATGCACTTCAGCATCCTAAGCTGCTTGCTTGGTTCTTTTTTTTTTTTTTTTTTTTTTGGTTTTTCGAGACAGGGTTTCTCTGTGTAGCTTTGTGCTTTTCCTGGAACTCGCTCTGTAGACTAGGCTGGCCTCGAACTCACAGAGATCCGCCTGCCTCTGCCTCCCGAGTGCTGGGATTAAAGGCGTGCGCCACCACCGCCCGGCATTGGTTCATTCTTAACTAGTTTTCAATCTGTCCTCCATCACTTTTCCCGGGCACACTGGTTTTCTTTGTGTCCTCGCAGGGTATCCCTCTCATCTTAAGACCTTCATCCTTACTGCCCTCTCTGTCTGAAGCCCTGTTGCTGTGGGTCTTCATCTTCGTGTGACCGCCTTGTTCAGGCTTTGGCCTACATTTCACCATGCTTCTAATCGCTCCTAAATTATGGTCTGTTTTCCTGTAGCTTTTTACTATCTGCAAGTTTATATGTCTAGTACTTGTTTCCTTTCCTAGAATATAAGTCCTACAAAAGTAGAGAAGTCAGAATTTGTGTAGGTTACTAGATTTCTAGGGATCAAAATGATGTTTGACCTAAATTAAGTCTTCAGTGAGTGTATATTGAATCCACCCACAAGTAATATTTTAAAAACATCATCCTGGGTCTAAATAAGTTTGTGTTTCAATTCTAGGGGTTTTAGTAAAACTTAAGATGAAATTTCTCCTATGGATGGCTTAGCAGAGCCTCACGTTTTTTATTATAGAAGGGGTTCATGTGGGTGCACACATTGTGGGGTGCACGTGTGCTTGTAGAATCCAGCAGTCAATGTCCAGCATCATTCCTAAGGAACCATTCACCTTGATTTTGTTGTTGGTGTGGGTGTGGGTGTGGTGTGCCATGGCTTAGGAATGGAGGTCAGAGGTCAACTTTCAGTAGACAGATCTTCTGCCACCACATTGCTGTGGGATGGTCTGTATGCCAAATGTGTTGTTGATTGGTCAATAAATAAATCACTGATTGGTCAGTGGCCAGGCAGGAAGTATAGGCGGGACTAACGGAGAGGAGAATTGAGAGAACAGGAAGCTGGGTGAAGGAGACACTGCCAGCCGCCATCAGGACAAGGAAGATGTAAAGTACCGGTAAGCCACGAGCCACGTGGCAAAGTAAAGATTAATAGAAATGGGCTGAATATAAGAGTGAGAGCTAGACAATGATAGGCCTGAGCTAATGGCCAAGCAGTTTAAATAATGTAAGAGTCTGCGTGTTTATTTTATAAGTGGGCTCCGGGACTAGTGGGATTTGGCAGTGGGAGCTGGAGAAAAATTCTCCAGCTACACCACATGGGTTCCAAGGATCAAACTCAGGTTCCTGGGCATGGCTAAGAGTGCCTTCACCTGTTGAAGTTCACCTGCTCCTTCCTCCTTTTTTTGAGACTGGGTCTCATTAGCATAGAGTTAATTGAGGGCTAGGAAGGCCTATCTACCTCTCCAGCCCTGGGATTAGAAGCCTGCTGTTCTACGTGGGTCCTGGGAACTCATGTTCTCACATTGTGTGGTCAGTGCTTTACCAACTGAGTTGTCTGGACCCCATCCCCTGGCCCTACAAGTTTTGGTATGTTGTATTTTCATTTGCGTTCACTTTAGAATACGTGTTTCCCTTTCAGATGCTTCTGTCTCATTGGTTATTTGGGAATGTGTTGCTCCATTTCTGAGTACTTGGAGAATTTCAGGGTAACATTTTGCTTTCTGCTTCTAATTTTATTAGAGTTCATTTTATGATTTGATTCTTAAGGTTTGAATTATTTTATGGCTCAGAACAATCTGGTGTGCGCTGGAAAAATGTTTTCTGCCATTAGTGGATAGAGTTGTGTAAATGACGAAGCTACTTGCTTTTCTGCGGATCTTCTGTGTCTAAATCTAGGTACTTGTTAATGATTATTGAGAAGGCTGTTGAAATCTCTGATTGGAAACGAGTTTCTTTTTGCTGGTCTGCTTTCCCTTCATGCTTTGCAAACTGTATTATCTGGTACGCAGACACTTGTATTCACTTGGTGTTTTGCTACCTGTATCATCATGGCAAATGGTCTTAACTCCTCAAAATACTTTGCTCAGAGTTTACTTGGACTCATACTAGTATCATCTCTCGGGGCTTCTTTGGATTTGTGATAAAATTATCTGTTTTCTCTTTTCACCTTTTTGTTTTATTTGTGCTTACTTTGTGTGTTTGGGTCCATCTGCCACAAAGCAGGTGTATATGGGGGTCAAAGGACAATTTTCAGGAGGCCATGTGGTCTCCACCACGTAGGTACCTAGGGGTCAAAGCAGTCCACAGCCTTGGCTGCAGGTGCCTTTATCTGCTGAGCTGTTATTTTTAATTTGTGTCTTTGTATTTAAAGAATGCTTCACGTAGGAGTATTTAGGTGGCGGTTGTTTTTAAAGTCTAGTCTGTCTTTTAATTGGAGTAGATGCATGGTATTTAAAGTGACTATTAATTTGGTTAGATATATTTTATCTTGCTTTTCTTTTTATAAAATTTGCCTCTATTCTTTTTTCATACACACACACACACACAAATGTATATACACATATAACAAATATGGTTAGCTTTTATCCAGTACAGTTACAGTATTTTTAGCTCCTTCCTGGCCTGTTTGGTTTTACTTGTATCATTATGGTTTATAATACACATCACAGATTTATCGCAGTCTACTTTTAAGTCAGTTTTACTGCTTCATATATAGTATCAGAACCTGTAGAGTACTGCCCTTCCGTCTCTCCCTCCCTCCCTCCCTCCATGTTACTTTTTATTTGTGTGAGAATGTCATTGCACACACTGCGGTCAGGTGCTTCTCTTTCCAGGTGCCTCTTTCTCCTATCTTGTGCTTAAACTTTATGTTAGAATATCTTTATTAAATCCCAACTCTGGCTAAAAATACAAAAATAACTTTAGTGAATGAGTTTAGTTAAATTACAAGATACAAGAATTAACATTCGAAAATTGGTGGTAATTTTGTGTATTGGCAGTAGTTTTGTGGACTAAAGCCATTTGAAAAAGAAGTCAAGTTGACTGTTTAATCCACAGTAACTAATGAAATTAAAATACTTAGGAATACATCACCAAGGAACTGAAAGATCTGTAACCTGAAAATTACAAAATACCAGTGAAAGAAATTCAGGAGTAATATACACAATAAATGAAAATATACCCCATCATGGAAGAATAAATACTGTTAAAATACCCATACTACCCAAAAGTGATTTATAGAATCAATGAAGACTTTTTTGTTCCTTTTTTTTTTTTTAATAGCATAGCTATTAAAGATAACCTTGAGCGTCCACCCCTCTACTATCTACAAGTATTGGGATTACAGGCGTGCACCACTCTGCCTAGCTCAATTCAGTCTGTTTTACTTGTTTACTTGAACAACTAAGACAGTCTAAAGAAACAACCACACAGGAAGCATCCCACTACCTGGTGTCGGGATAGTCTGCCAAACCACAGTAAGCAGAGCAGCATGTACCGACGTAGAGGTAGACCAGTGTGCCAAGAACACACAGTGGGGAAAGGGCCGACGTAGAGGTAGACCAGTGTGCCAAGAACACACAGTGGGGAAAGGGCTGTTTCCAGTAAAGGACACTAGGAAAGCCGGATGACTACACGTAGAAAAATTAGATCGTCACCTCATGCCGTGTACTCAGTTAACTCCAAATGGATTAAACGCTGAAGCTGTGTAGCCTGAAACAAACTGCTAGAAGGGAAAGTGGAGTAAAGGCTGCATGGACTTGGTCTGGGCATTCTTTCTGTTGTTGTTATGACGCCAACTCCCAGCAAACAAAAATGGAAATACACTACAGGATTGTAAGAAACTAAAAAGATGCTGTACAAGCAAAAATGGAATAAAAGGGGAACGTATGCTCTCAGAAAAGAATATCTGTAAATAATTTTTGTTTTGTTGTTTTTGTGCACCATAGGGTGAACTGAAGGAAATGTACTATGTAACCCAGACTAGCCACAAACTCACAGTCCTCTGTCTCAGCTTCTCAAATACTCTGATTTAAAGATGTGTAACACTGAAGTCCAGCTCAAACCTTGCATCTCGTGTAAGGAGTTAATATCCAAAATATATAAGGAATTCACAGAGCAGCAAGCGAACACATATCCTGATTAAGAAATGGGATAAAGATTGTGAATAGATGCTTCTCAAATGGCCATCCAGTATGTAAGTAACCATCAGGGAAATGTAAATTAAAGTCATAGCAAAGTCTGCTGAGCCCATTGAAAGTAACAGGTGTTGTCAAGGATGTGGAGAAATGGGAATCCTGCACATTGTTGATAGGGATGTTAGCCACCACAGTCATTACAGAAAACAATACATGAGTAGACCTGCCATGTAATCCACAGGTACTTCATTACTAAGCACATGGATCCGCTAGTTAGCTTCCTGTTAGCATAACAAAATACCTAAGGCAATCAACATAGGTTTGCTTTGGTTCATGGCCCTAGAGGTTCAAGTTCAAGACTGAGTGGTCTCATACCGTGAACCAAAGGGCAAGCGTGATGGCGTGGCTCATTGCAGAGCAAGCTGCTGGCCTTGTGAGCCAGAAAGCAGAATTAAGGGGACTAGAAGAGAGAAGGCCAGTGTCCCACCATCTGCAAAGAGCATGACCTCACTGAGAAGACCTCCCAGTAAGCCCCGCCCAAAGGTTCCACTCCCTCCCAGTACTCCTGTCTCAAATTCTTTTAGCAGTGAGTGAGACTTTTATTCGTCTCATGGCATTTTCTACTTTGAGCTTGTCAGTTTGAAGTTTCAGTTTCTAGTTTGTTCATTGCTATTATCAGGAATCTTTTTGGATGTTATCAAATTTTTTTATCTAATAAGATGATGTGGTTTTTGTCTTTTAATCTATTGAAAATGGGGACTGATTTTCAAATGCTGAAACATTTGGGTCTGTGTGATAAATCTCATATGCTGGTCATGGTTTGCAATCCTTTTTCTATGTTGCTGAATTTGATCTGATATATTTGTTGAGGATTTTTGCATCTGTGTTCATAACAGACTGTAGTTTTCTTGTGAGGTCTTGTCTGGTTTTAGTGGGTTGAGACTAGTCCCAGAATGACTTAATAAATACTCTTTTTCACTTTTTGGAACAGAAACTGATGTGGCCATTTAAAAGTTTGGTACTATTTACCAGCAAAGGCATCAGGGCCAAAGGCATTTGTGGGTAGTTTATTATTATTATTATTACTAAATCATTTTTCTTATTTGTTGAATTGATTGAGGTATTTCTTCTTAGTCAGCTTCAGTAATTTGTCTCCTACTAGGAATTTTCTGTTCCGTCTGTCACATAATTGGTGTACGTCTCGATGTCCATCCACACCATTCCCTTATAGCCCTACTTCTGAAATGACCCCTAACATATCATTTTCATAATTTGAGTCTTTGATTTCTTTCCCTTGTCAGTTTAGCTTGTTGACTCTTTCAAAAACCCATAATTTTTTGTTTAATTTTATCTATTTTCTGTATTGTTAAATTCCACTCATGTTAATTACTCTCCTTACTTTAGGTTTTATTGTTTTTTGATGTCTTAAAGTATTATATTTAGATCATTGATCTGAAATCTTACCATTTTAACATAAACTTTTAGGCATATGCATTTCTTTCCAAACATTGTTTTAGGTGCCCCTCCTCCCCATGAGTTTTGGCAGAACATAGCTCTTTTTTCATGCATCTCAAAGTATTTCAGTTTTTCTTGAAATTTCTTTTTGACCTGTTGCTTGCTTAGAAGTGTATTTCATGTTCGTATGTTGGTGAACTCTCCAGATTTCATAATAATTGGTTTTAACTGATATGAACCATATGGTTTAAGGACATACTTTGTATTATTTCAGCCTTTTTAAATGTCCTGAGGCTTGTTTTGTGGCATAGCATATGGCCTTTTCTGGAGAGCAGTCCCTGTAGCTATGAGAATGTGTCTGCTGCTGCTGAAGCCTCTGTTCAGCATGCCCTTTGGCTTATTATTTTATGTTTAATCTAATAAACGAATGATTTATTCAAGCTATCTTATGTCATTGTGTCCCTGGAAATAAGTTGTTAAACTGTTTCTTGTTGTGCCCATAGTTAAAAATCATGCTCAGTGTCTAAAGAAATGGTATTCTTTTCTTATTGTCAATGCCCACGTGTCAGTGTGAGTATATGTCAAATGTGTGCAGATTTCAGTCGTAGCCAGGAGAGGGCGTTAGATCCCCTGGAGCTGGAGTTGCAGGTAGTTGTAAGCTGCCTGATACAGAAACTGGGAACCAAACTTGGGTCCCCTAGTTAAGAGTCCTTAACCACTGACCCATCTCTCCAGCACCCAGGGAATTTTAAGAAATTATCAAATGATAGGAAGATTCTGGAAATGCTTTGAAGAGTATTTAAAAGTGAAATATCATGTCATGTGAGTACTTAAGTTGTATTCACGTTACCTTAAATACATGCCATGTGTGTCATTGTCGGTTGGAAGTGGCTCCATCATTTTCTCTGATATTTAGGAGAGAGAGCCAGAATGATACTCGAGGTGTCGATTCTCACAGAAGACCCTGACAAAGCTAGAGCAGGTTCCGAGTCACAGTAAACAAGAGCTAGATCTTTCTCTAGGAGGCGATAGAAAGAAAGGAACGGTCCTCACCCAGATTGCGACTCCAGTTCCCCCTCAGTGTTCTCCAGAAGCCTTCAGGCAAAGGGAGTTTGCTTGAATGTGCTCACAGTTGGAAGAAAGCATCAGCACCCTGGCAGAAATAGCCCTTCGCATAGGCAACAACAATTTATTTTTGTTACTGACAGCACTGTTGACTTCAAAGTGTAATTCTTTATCACAGTTGTTGAAAGTCGAGAAACTGTCAAGAATGAATGGCATACTCGAGTAACATTGGGCAGAAAGGATTTCAAAATTAGCTTCGGGTTGCAGTCTGTTGAGTTCCGTGTTTATTTACAAAACTTCGCGTGTGCTCATTATGTTCATTCCTATAATTGTCTTCACTCGTTGTTAAAATTGGTCTCTGCTCGTTTATTTTGAATCCCTGCCAGTCTTTGGTAATGAAGCTCAGACATTTAGAATTTAATCATCTCAGCACATTGGGAAAGGGCCATGTTTATTTTGGCATGAGTTGGTAGTGTTAGCAGGTAAATGAAAAATCCTGTTTGGAAAGAGGGAAAACAATAGGGGGTGTGGTCTCCGGAGTTAGAAGAACGTTCCCCTTTCAGCTTTGACCCATGCTGATCTGTGACTTCAGGCATGTTAAACAGTGTTACAGTTGTTTGTACTGTTGACAAGACAATAAAACAAATTTTTAAAATTGCCCGCTGCAGAGTGCTGCTCTTACTGTTTCTAAGCCGAGGCTACTTGGTAATAAGTTTTAATATTTTTTCCATTATGGTCCTTCGTATTGTTCACACACGAGAGAAACTTGATAATATATCAGCCCTTCAGTGCTTCATTTTAAAATGAAATCTCAGTTGCAGAGAAGGGGAAAGGGGTAACTTCCTGACTAGGAAGCCACGGGTAGAAGGGGAACCTTGGCCAGGCAATCTCAGCAACTAGAAACATAGGTGTCATAAGCAGACCATGTTGGTGAGAGAATGACTCCAGCGATGTGCAGTGCACAAGTCAGGTAAATCCGGGAGCAGGGGGTTAGTGTGCATTCCTATACTCATTCATCCAATTATAGAGTACAAATCACACATCACAGCCGAGTCAGGTTAATTCCAGGAGCACCGGGCCAGTTTGCGTTATGATAGTAATTCATCAAATTTGACAGAAGAATAATATGGCTGTCCCAAATACCTAGTGACATTCAGCACGCATACCTTCTTTCCCAGAAAAGGGAAACCAAGCTAGAATTCTAGTTCACAGAATCTACTAGAAGATACTTACAAACCTTACTGCAAAAGATCGTGTGGGTTTCTCTTTTAGCCCTATCTGGCTTTCTGTTGGACTTACAATTTTAAATGCTCTGAAATTTCTTTTCTAAAACTTTTTTTTAAAAAATTCTTTGTCTCTGTCTTAGTTCACTTTCTACTGCTGTGATAAATCAGCAATGGCCAAAAGCAACTTGGGAAGGGAAGGGTAGAGTTTATTCCATCTTAGGGCTGTAGTTCATCATGAAGCAAAGTCAGGGCAGGACTTTGAAGCAGAGACCATGGAGGAATATTCATAGCTTTACCGGCTTGTTCCCAGGCTCACCTTCCCAGGACCATCTGCCCAGGGATGGCACCGCCCACGGTGAGGGGGCCCTCTCATATCAATCATTGATCAAGAAAACGGCCCAACAGGCCCTCCTAGCATCAATCTGATGGAGGCATTTTCTCATTTTTATTTATGTGCATATCTACCCTCCCTCCCCCGCTCCGTGTGTGTGTGTGTGTGTGTGTGTGTGTGTGTGTGTGTGTGTGTGTGTACATGCTGTGTGGGTGGGTGCTCATGGAGACCAAAAGTGAGCCTCAAAATGCCTCGAGTTGGAGCTACAGGTGGGTGGTTGTAAGCTGCCCTGTGTGGATTCTGGGAACCAACCTTGAGTTCTCTGGAAGAGCATCCAGTAGTCTATAACTGCTGAGCCACCTCCATCATCTGTGGATTCTCTTATTTTATTTGGCTTTGAAACACTATACTTTGCTATAATTTCGTCCCTTTGACTGTGTCCTCCAAAATATCTAAAACTTCTTGTGATAAGTCCTTTCGCTTCGAAAAGGTAAAATAATCAAGATTTACATCTCTTTCCTCAGCATTAACAACGTTCCAATTAGATAGCAAGTATGGCAGTTTTCCAGAATTAACAATCATTAGAACTAGAGCAATGTCAGTATTTAGAAAGGTTCTGGCCCCACTAGAATGGACCAGTTGTACGTGCTGGTGGAAAACATTACATCTTGAACACGGTCAGTCCTGTATTGTTGAACTGCTCCACGGTGTTCTAAACACAATGCTGGCATAATCTTCCCATCAAGCAGTCTGAAATTAATTTCCCATGATGTGTACCTTGTAGCAGCGTGACTCAGTTGTGTGGCGTACATTCCAAGAAAACAACAGAGCAAGAGCAATAAGTGAGAAGTGTGGGGTGAATAGGCAAGACCTACTGTTTACTGTTTCTATAAGCAGGCATGTGAGCTGTGGAATCCTAGGCTCACATTCCAGGAACTTAAAAGGCTGCTCATTCTGTTATTTATTAATTATTATACCAATATATAATATTCATTATTATAAGAACTACATTGTTTCATGCTTAAATTTGCCAAGTTTCAATATCACATCAACATAAAAATTGCCTTGCCTCATAATCTAATTATGTAAAAATGCATTTTCTTTTTCTGCTGTTCTTTAGTTACATGGAATATTCAAAACCTTCTTTTCTTAGTTTTCCCCAAAATTAGCTCAGTATACTTAAAATACTAGTCAGAAGTTCAAACCTTATTTGTAGATATTTGTGGGAGAAATATTGCATGTATAATTAAAATGTTTAGAGACACTCATGTATTTCCATTATGTTCAGAAAAACGTAAGTTTTGTAACCCTCTGTTAGAGTTGTATGTTTGTGTGTATCTGTGTGTGTTTATTCTGCATATGTGTGGGTGCTTGTGCAGACTCAAAGAGGACATCAGATACTCTGGGACTGGAATTATGGGTGTTTGTAAGCTGCCTGACTTGAGTGCTGGGAAGGCAGCAAGTGTTCTCAACTGTTTAGCCATCTCTCCAGCCCCAACTCTTTCATATAATAAATCATATTGTGCTCTGAAATCAGACCTATAAGAATAAATTTCTGATTACTTAGAATAATAAAAATGTACTCTGATAAATTTAATATCCTAGTTAACTAAGGTTTGACATATCCAGATTAAAAAAAAATCGCTACTTCTTGAAGATTACAGCGATCCTGGTATTCAACGTACATAGAGCTCAGTTTACTAATGGAATGCCAAGGAAGCAACTCAGTCGTGTGTTCGTAGCTAACAACCGAAAGAGCAAGTTCCACTTTGACTGGATTATTTGGATTACAAGCAAATTGTCTGTCTTGGAGAGGCTTTGAAAGGCTTGTCTTAGATGCCTGTGTGTTTTTCTATTAATCCTTCCCAGCTCTGTTGTGAACATTAGAGAAAGAAGAGACTGAAGCTTACCCCCTCCCCATTCCCAATTGGCAATTAGACATTGAACATCAATCCTGATTAGCTGGATGTAATGGTGAACACCTGTAATGCCAGCAATTACTGCAGTTAATCTAAGCCAAAGTTTTAAAGAATTCTGTGTGGACCACTTGTCTATTGTCTTGGGCATTTGTCGGGATCTGAGTTACTGTACCTGAGAAAGAGCCCAGAATATTATTGCTCCCACCCCCAGAAAATTCTGGTTTTTCAGTTTGGGACCCCCTTACAGACAGTATCAGGATCTGACTGAGGGACACCTACCTAGAGTTAGCAAATCACCATGGTTTTCCCCATGAATGTTGATTACAGAGGAGAAAGGGACAAGGTTGAAATGGATGTGCACTTCCCACAAGAGAAGACCAGGAATTAAAATGGTACTCTGTTGAGCCAAAGGAAATGTAAAGGCAGAGTTGGAAATTGTTCAGTAGTTTTCATATATATATGAAGTATATATACTTCCTTCCCAATATATTTTTCTTTTTATATAGACGTGAAGTGACATGAAATTAGCTTTGATATTTTTTTCTCAAATTGGAACATTACAGAAGCCTCTCCAGGGGTTCTTTCTCCTGAACATTTTGGGGTGTTTAGAACTTTGGCAGTTCCATATTTTCATCCCTGTGAACCGATACTTGTTCTTGAAACTCATCACTGGGAGCAGAATATGTTTCAAGAATTATTTTGATCGTGCTCCCTGTCTGTAGGAAGGTAAGTGGCTAATGGTTTTATCTGCTGTGTTTTCTCTATGAGAATTGAGCCTTCATAAGTTCTATGCCATCACTCCAACCCCATTAAAGGGCCCACAGAATTTCTAGCATACTCATTGTACTTGGTGGAGTCACAAAAGGAGGAAGGCTTAAGGGTGATTTCCAAGTTTCTCTATTGCTGATAAGAGTCATTCAGTATCCAAGTCTTGCACCGTATTTCAGAATGAAGTCATATAGTAGGAGAGACAGAAATTAGAATTCTACCACTGTACTTCGGGTTTTCCTTTGCCCCACCTAAGTTTTCAAGGGCCATAGCTTTTAAATGAAGAGTCTGCCTTCTGAAGGCTCCTGCCTTTGACCTGCCTGCCCTACCTGTCCATTCTTGTTGCCGCATCAAATGGATTTCACTTTGATTCCCCCACTGAAAGGGCCTCATAGCCTGGACCTTTCTTTTTCTTGCATACATCACACACTATCCAATCAAAGCCAGAGGCTGAGGCTGCGTAGACTTTTGGTGGGGGAGGGAGACCTTCCTGCCAAAGTTTCATATACTTGTTGTGTACCTTCCTGTGTATTTGTGGAGGTTAATGGGTCTTCTGATCCACATTTCCTATAGTGTCTCTCCCGTGGAAACTGGATCAGTTGTTCCGATGCTAAATAACCCATATACATTCTTATAGACTATATAGTACAATATCAAAATGGTTTTTGTGGGGGACCTGCCCCCACTTTTTCCCCCCAGGGTACTCTTGAGCAGGGAGAAGTGAGAAATATTTAGATAGAAATATAAAAGGAGAGAGACAGTTAGAAACACAGGACAGCCTCGGGAGGGCCTGGGTCAAAACCCACCAGCCCCTTCTGTCTCTACTAAAGGGCTACTTATAGAAATGCCAAGGGGTGGAGCAAAAGACCTCCCCCAGCACAGCCAAATGCAGATCCTTCCAAACACCTGTTAACCACGCATGTTGTCAATCCATCCCCTTATGTAGCCATGCTGTGTAAAGCAAGCTCAGCTCTCACTAGGAAACCTCTGTTGGACCCCAACAAGTTTTCAGTAGAATAAAACTGTAATCTCAGAACTGGGAAGTTGAGGCAAGGCTGCACATATGGTTCCTGATGAGTCTGAAATAAGATCCCATCTCAAAAAAAAAAAAAAAAAAAAAAAGAATACAACCATAACATTACTGAATCAAATATCCTGACTGGAAAATAGAAGTCTCCTATTAGCATTTGTCTGCACCACCTCAGGAAGCTGATCCGCACTCTCTCAGTTTGTACTGGTAGCTCACTGTTCTCATAGATCACTTTCTGTGATAGAATCCGCCAACACCAAGCAGCTTTGCTGATTCAGGGAGACTTACTTATTTCTTCATAATATTGAAACTCTAGCTAAATATTTATTACTTACTGTTGCACATCCAAAAAGCCAAAGTTGGAAGAATTAGACAGTATGTCAATCACTTCAAATCTCTCCAGAATTAAATACACGCACGCACGCACGCACGCACGCACGCGCGCACGCGCACATATACACACACACACACAATGGCAGGACTTCAATGGTATAAAATTTAAAATGCCCTGCAAGACACAGACACACCATTTTATCTAGAACAGAAGGAAAATGCTCATGTTCATCCAGCTGTCTCTCTCCAGTTAGGAATCCCCTGGATTTTGTGGCAGGCTGTTCCTCCTCAGAGCAATTGGTGGCTGGGAGACCAGCAGCCATGGCCACCGCATTCTTTTTGAGGATTTGAAACAAAAATGAAAGGGTCTACTGTAGTGTTCAGTATTGACTCTGTGTCTGTCATGTTCTTCTTGGGCCTGTTCCCACTGCAGTGCTGTTGTGGAATGTTATTTTAACTGGGCAAAGATGTGTTACATTTGTTCATGCTGCAGAATATTTAACCGTGTAAAGGTGTGTTACATTTGTTTGTGCTGCATTTGTTTAACCATGTAAAGATGTGTTGCATCTGTTTGACCTTGCCTACCTAAGGCACCTGATTGGGCTAATAAAAAGCTGAGCGACCAGTAGCTAGGCAGGAGAAAGGATAGGTGGGGCTGGCAGGCAGAGAGAATAAATAGGAGGAGAAATCTGGGCTAGAGGAACGAGAAGAATGAGAGAAGAAGGAGGAGAGAAGGAGGGACATGCTAGAAGCCAAAAGTAGGGCAGCCGTCAGCCAGCCAGACATAGAGACAGCAAGAAAGTAAGAAAAGGTAAAAAGCCCACGGCAAAAGGTAGATAAAGACAAACAGGTTAATTAAAGTTGAAAGAGCTAGCCAGAAACGTGCCTAAGCTAGGCTGAGCATTCGACACTAATAAGAAGTCTCTGTGTCATGATTTGGGAGCTGGTTGGTGGCCAAAAAGAAAAAGCCTGGCACAGTGTACTGAGGGAGGAGGTGCGCTTCCATCATCAGTTAAAACCCTGTTTTCGCCAGGAGTGAGAGCCCGAGCATTCTCTTCCCTGAGACAGGAACACAGAATCTGAGAATCTTTCCCTGTTAGAACCTCCCCAAAGAACCAGTCTTCCTCTTCCGCCGATCACTAACTGGTTTAAAACAGTGGCATTTGGTAAAAGGTCTTTGGATTTAAGGGCTGGTTTGGGTCTCTTGCTCTGGCTGGGAGCGTCTGAACAGTAGCAAGTGCTATTCTGTCCACTCTTCACTTCCAGGACAGGTTGGCATCCATCCAGTTCCTTGAGGCATGTGGAGGTGGGGGAGGAGGGGGCGGGAGGAGGGTGTCTCAATCTCAAAGCTTTGTGAAGTGGCCGGGAGATTTTATTAGGGAGGTGAGAACAGTGTATTAGTGAGGATGTAGCTTGGGCAGTTGTTAGGCACGCACACTTTTTGAAAATAAAAATGCATTGTCTCTAGCACAACCCCAAAGAAGACTTCATTCTGGTCGGGCGGTGGTGGCGCACGCCTTTAATCCCAGCACTCGGGAGGCAGAGGCAGGCGGATCTCTGTGAGTTTGAGGCCAGCCTGGTCTCCAAAGCAAGTTCCAAGACAGCCAGGGCTACACAGAGAAACCCTGTCTCAAAAAACCAAAAAACGAAACAACAACAAAACTTCACTCTGGTTCTAGTTTTTCTCGTGTTTTGTTTGTGGGTTTGGGTGGTTGCTTGGTTTTGGCTTTTTCATCCTTTTTGTTTTCTTTTTTCTTTTTATTTTTTGGAAAAGGATCCCTGCTGTCTAGCCCAGGCTGGCCTTGAACTTATAACACTGCTCCTGCTTCAGTCTCCAGAGTGCTAGGATGACAAGCCGCTCCACCATGCTCAGCCACCTCCCATTTATTTCATCAGCACAGCTGCTGGCCTTGTTTGGTAGCATGTGACCATTTCTTGTTCGCCGCAGCTGAACAACGGAGATAGGGTACCTTGTCTGGGTGGCCCGTGCTTTGTGACAGACTCTGGCAAGAATGGTGCAAGAGTCAGTGTTGTAGGACGTGATTTTAAGATGTGTTACATTTGTTTACGCGGCGGAAATGTTTGCTTAATGACGCAAAGATCTGTTGCATTTTTTTATGTTGCATCTGTTTAACTCTGTGAAGCTGTGTTACTGTGCCTGTCTAAAACACCTGATGGTCTAATAAAGAGCTGAATGGCCAATAGTAAGGCAGGGGAGAGGATAGGCGGGGCTGGCAGGCAGGGAGACTATATAGAGAAATCTGGGAGGAGCAAGAGAGATCAAGCAGTGAGAAAAGAAGGGGCCAGCCACCCAGCCACCCACGGAGTAAGAGTGAAAGTAAGATTTACAGAAGTAAGAAAAGGAAAAAGTCCAGAGGCAAAAGGTAGCTGGGATAATTTAAGTTAAGGAAAGCTGGCTAGAAATAAGCCAAGCTAAGGTCGGGCATTTATAACTAATAGTACATCTCTCCATGTGTGATTTATTTGGGAGCTGGGTGGCAGGCCCCTCAAAAGAGCAAAAGAGTAAAAGAGTCAAAAAACAAGCAACAGCAAGTCAGATTTTTCCCTCTAGGGCATTTGATTATGAGACATCTGGCAAGGGCCGGGAAGGTAGGTAAAGAGACAAAGAGCCACAGTTGTACAAAGCATTCCTGTGTTCTGAAAAACAGGAAGCATTAGAGCCGTGGCTCTCAGACGCATTAGGTTAGTAGGAGCAGTTACAGCACATGAGTTAGCCAATGCAACTCGTCCCCCTGCACCGTGCCTGGTGTGATGTAAATGTTGGCATCGGGGCAGGGGAGCATAGGAAGCAGGGGAAGTGATTCCTTTTTTTCTTGAAATCAAGCAAAGCTTAAAATAATAGGAACGATTATTGTTACTAAATCTATGGTGAAAGGGCATGTGGTGGTTTGAAAGGAAATGGCCCTCAGAGAGACTGGCACAGTTAGGAGGTGTGGCCTTGTTGGAGGAAGTGTGTCACTGTGGAGGCGGGCTTTGAGGGCTCATATATGCTCAAGCCACACCCAGTGAGGCAGACCACTTCCTGTTGCCTACAAGCTGGGATGTAGGATTCTCTGCTCCTTCTCCCGCCATGTCTGCCTGCATGTCACCATGTCACACCATGACAGTCATGGACTAAACCTCTGAAAATGTAAGCCACCCCACCTAAATGTTTTTCCTTTACAGGGGTTGCTGTGGTCATAGTGTCTCTTCACAGCCATAGGAACCCTAACTCAGGGCATTTAGAGATCCACAATTAGATCATGGAACTCATAGCATAGTGGTCTGTAGGTAGTACCTTTCCTCTTCCCTGAGCCATCAAAGGTATGGCCCCACCTGGGAGGCCCAGAAAGCCAGTTAAGCCTCTGATCCAATTTCTCTGTGAATCTTTACCTCCTGTGTCTGAGACAACCTGAGTGCCTGCCAGATACTTAAAACCATAAGAACCCAAGGGACACACTCTTTGAAGCTACCTCTCTCTTTTTTTTTTTTTAAATGTCGAGAAAACAGACCATAATAACATGGTAAGAAAGGTGTATGTACACCGGGTTGGGGCTTGAATTCCAGCACTACTCCACTGCTTCTGGAGTAGGGTTCTGTTCCTATGCCCCAGTCTACGTATCTGCAAAACAGACAGAAATACTAAGTTTACAGATACTTGGCAGGATTCAAATGAGACATTGGGTGTCAAACACCTAGCTTAATATCTGCTGTTTATTATACACCCATTAACTGGGGTCTTTTTTTTTTCCCCTCCTTAACATACTTAATTCGGGCATTTAAAGTAACTGTTGGCAGGTGAAGCCTGCAAACTGGTCCTTAACTCCCCACCTAGATGAACACAGATCGCTCTGCAATGGCATCGCTTTCTTATACCTTTGCCTCTTAACCGTCGCTGCAGAGAAATATTTTAAGCATGGCAACAATTGCCTCAGTCCTTCGAAATGTGCTTTTTCCTTATGCAGAGAGTTCCTATCTCCAGCTTATAAATGGCTGAGCTCTTTTTAGTTTTAAAGACAGATGACGGGGAAGGGACTGTGTTAGCTGTTCCTGGAAAACAGGAGAAAAACAGCTGCTTACGTAATACAAGCCGTGTGTGTGTGTGTGTGTGTGTGTGTGTGTGTGTGTGTGTGAGAGAGAGAGACAGACAGACAGACAGACAGACAGAGATAGAGACAGAGACAGACAGAGACAGAGGGGGGGATACTAACATTTCCCATTCTATTCCAGCTCTCCGTGTTCCTGGTACACAGCTGAATAGTAATATTACAGGGTTCTTTAAAGGCCTCCTTTATTACAACATATCTATCTACTCTTAGTTTCTTTAGGCCATTTGTCCTTTGATCCGCTGTCATTGCTAGCACATGAAGTGAAATCTGCCCATTTGTAGGGTGGAATTCACGGGACATAAAAGTTTTTAATGCCAGATGTTTTAGGGGCCGACACACAATTGCACATGCACCGAGTTTTGGCTTATGGGCCTTCATACTTTGCCAGAATTGGATTTGTTTGGAAATGAGGTTTGCTAACTTTCAAATAAAAGCGGTTCCAAGCACAGTGTGATGTACAAATTATCTCCCTTCGGTTCATGTTAAAATAACCCATCCTCTAAATCAGTTTGACATTTACCCCTTCAGTGTTTTGCCTCAATTAATCACACTTCGTCATCCTCTTAATATGTTGAGAAGTAATTGTATAACATCCCACATCTCCAGACCCTGTCAAAAATTTGTTTTGGGGAAAATATATATTATAGTAATTAAGACAATTAAATCGTCTTGAGAGGCGAAGGGTCATTTGGATCTGATTAATCGTGGAATTAGCGCCAAAGAAAAGTCAGGTGGTCACGTGCTTGGGCCTGTAATTAAACATCTGGGAAGGACATTTTGGTCACCAAAAGAGGTAGCACTTTTTGAATACATTTCAATGTTGCACTTTGGACAGTCTGCAATAAATATAAAGTGTGTGTGTGTGTGTGTGTGTGTCTGTCTGTCTGTCTGTCTGACTATGAATAAAGGTTGGTGTAAACCAGCATTTAGCTGCTGTGGAAACTTTTTCGGTCAGCCTGCTTTGATTCCATATATGGTGTTCAAATAAAAGTTCAGGGGATGCCCTTTTGCTGATCTCACCGCACGCAACACACACACACACACACACACACACACACACACACAGTGGGAGTGGTGAGGACTCTCTCACTCCTGGGCACACACACAGTGGGGGTGGTGGGGACACAAGCGGTGGTTCTCTGTATCGTGGGTCTTCAGTACACTTAGGCGCATTCATGTCACCCCTTGGTTGGCACCTCTCAGTCTTCGGACAGGCCAGAACTTCTCATCCCGTCACCGCACCGCCGGGACATGTCACCCCGCAGGTCCTGGGCTCTCTGGCGGTTCTGACCCCGCAGGGTTCCCGGGTGGAGGCTCGGAGGCGGCTGTGCCCCGGGGTCCCCCTGCAGAGCTGGCACTCGGGGCGGTGGAGGCGGCGCAGGAGGCGGGAGTTGGCGGCCTCCGCGCTCCGGGCAGCGGGCCCCGTCCTCGGCCGGCTCGCCCCGCGGTCCTCCCTCGCTCGCTCGCTCGCACTCTCGCTCGGCTCCTATGCTCATATTTGGACTCGGCCGCCCGTGCCCAGGAATTTCCCGTCATGCCTCCCGCCGCCCCGTCTGTCGCCCGGAGCCGGGAGGGAGGAGGGAGGCGGACAGCGGCGGCGGCGGCGGCGGCGGCTCGTCTGCCCCGGGGTGTGCGGCGGACCCTCCCGCGCCCTCTCGCGCTCTGCCTCGGTCTCTGCCTGGCTGCGGCCGCGGCCACCACGCTGCCCGGTGAGTCCGCCAACCCCGCCTCGTCCCACCCGGCCCTCCGACCCCGCCAAGTCAGGCTTGGGACCCGAGCTCCCCCCGCATCCCATCCCCGCCCCCACCCCACCCCACCCCTCACCCTCCCATCCCGGGAGCGCCGGCGCCACCTCTCAGCCTCGAGAGCGTCATCCCCCGGCCGCAGAGCCCCGGGCGGGTCCCAGGGACGTGCGCGGAACGAGGTCAGGCGGGAGCTGACACCTTACCCGTCCCCTCCCCACCCACCGCGAACCTGAGCCGCGGGAGCCACTGTCCCCGAGCCTGGGGGGCCCCTGGGTGACTCCGCGGGGTGGCGGGGGCGTGGGCTGCAGCACCCCGGGCGCGCTCCAGCTCCGCTCCGGCCTCCGCCTGCAGCCGTGGCCGGGATAACGGGCTGGGGCGTGGGAACGTGGGAGACGCCACCAGGCCAGCGACCTCACCACATCCCATCCCCTGCCCCCCACGTCCCGTCCCGGGGAGAGGGGTGCACCCGGGGCCCGGGCTGGCACCTCATAGGCCCCAACCCAGCAGAATCCCAGTGGAGCAGGTACCTGTTTTGTTTTGTTTTCAAGTGGAAGCAAGTTATCTGAGCCTTTTTTTTTTTTTTTTAATAAAAAAACAACAAAACTTTTCCACTGGGCTGTTTCAAGTCAAACTATCCGAGTAAAAAGTACGGTTCCTGCCTTTCTTTGGAGGTTATTCGATAAGGGTGGTAATTCTGAAGGCGGAACAATAAGGTTTTAGAAGAATTTTCTTTGAATCATGTAGAAAGTATTTAGGGAGGTTTTTTGTTTTGTGTGTGTTTCCTCCCTTGAGTGTCAAAAAACCAATTATTTGAAGCGTGAGGGGAGATTTTAAGGGGGATGTGAAGTTGCAGGGGTTCTTGAATTTGGACGGGATCAACTTAATCAAGGCTTGGTTCTTCTGTTTTGTCCGGGAGAGATAACTTGGGAGAGGTTAGGTGATTGCTGTCTTCTGGCCATCGGTGGACTGAACTGTCAAAATGAGATTCGGTTAACTGGGACGCACATGTTGGTTGGCAGTTGACGACACCCCAGCACCCCGTGCAGGGTGAGAGACAAAGTAGGTTATAGAGGGTAATTTTACGTATAAAATTTTACCCACAAAGGATTCTCAGGGTCATAGAGTTTACAAAGTTGTTTCTCAGGACCGAGGGCGGTAGTTAAATGTACTTACTGAATGTGCAGCTTGTGAATACTCACTTTAGCAGGGGCAGCCGTTTTACATTTGTTCCTGAATATGGGTCTTCAGAAAGGACCCACCTTTTAAAAGATTCGTAATCCAGGAGCTGCTTTATCGTTGTCCTTGGGAATCAACAGATCCTGACTTCTCATTTTATCAGTGGACTTCTTTTTTTTAAAAAAGTATTTTTATTTTATAATTACCTTAATTTCATATATCAGCCATGGATTCCCCCGCTCTCCCTCCAGTCGGTGGACTTCTAAAAACTTCTGGGCTGGATGATAAGGGACTGATTGTGCTGAAGGGAATATATGAATGATTATTTTTCTATGTCTGATATGTTGACTTACTTCATGCCTGTGGCCAAGCAGACTTTGAAGACCAAAATCAACTGTACTGTGGCGTCTTGGCAGTTTTGAGAACACCAAGTTTATATTTGGTCGACTTAAACATAGTCTTAAAGATTTGTTTCTACCTGATATACCAATCAAGTTTCCGATGCTTTCAATAGTTCCCTATGCGGATGTCTGGAATTTCTTTTATTATTATTATTATTATTATTATTATTATTATTATTACACTCAGTAGCTCTTTTCCATTTAGACTTTTGTCACGTGCCTAAATTGCCTGTCTGCCAAGGTTGCAGCATACAGTGTCATTTAGATTTTGAATCAAAGCACTGCTTTCGACTTTTAAAGGTTCTTGTTCCAATATTTTCATCAGAAGTCCTTGCTCTTTCTTTACAGTGATAAGAATGTCTAACTCCCAGCATGGTGGGACACCCTCTCATCCCAGCACTCAGAGGCAGGGACAGGCAGACTTTTGTGAGTTCGAGGTCAGCCTGGTTTGGATAGCAAGTTACAGGCCGGTCATGGCTACAGAGCCAGAAAAAAAAAAAGTTTAAAAACTATACCCCCACCAATAGAATTCATCAGTTTTTCTGATGTATTTTTCACTTAATAACCAAACATAGACTTTTAAACCATCGGAAAACAATGTTAGTAAATAATGCTTTTGAGCTCATCATAACTAGTCAGAGCCCTTTGATTTTTATTCCCATATATATATATTTTATATTTATTACATTTTGTATATATTTTATACATGTGTATATATTTTTATAACGTTGCAGTTGCAGATTTGGTGGATGAATGTGGTCCCAAAGTTTAGCTGCTTTTTCCACAAATGCCTTCCAACTACGGGATCCTAAATTACTCTTTTTGTTTGCATAACCCCGTGGAACCACCCACTTCATTCCTTCGAACACCTGCGTGGCAATCTTTGACTTGCTACACGTGTTAAACTGGTCTACAGGTAGTTGGGTCTGATGGGCATGTCTTCAGCGCTGGGGAGCCATCTGCTCTCAGATTGGCTTGATAGATAGAAGGCACATACCTGACCAGAGCTCCTTAAAATTCAGTTGCAGATGTCCTTCCCCTTCAAGACAGAAAGGGCTGCTTGTGTGGCTGGCAAATGTCTGCCTGCTCTTTGTAGGTAAACTGAAGCCTCTGGCACATTGTGATAACTTGGTTTTGGTATTTGGGTCAGGGAAGATATCAGAGGACACTCAACACTTCTTGTCCTTGGAAAGCCTGTTGCTAGTTCCCCGGGGAACCTTCCAAATGAAATCACCTAGATTGAGGCGTTGCTTTATAATCTGGCCTCTCAGAAGAGTCGGTCGCGTCTACCGGTCTGATATCTTCACAATTAACTTGCCTTTGGGAGCACGATGAGCCTTTTAATTCTTTTGATTAGAATTTCTTATCGCTGTACACGGATCTCACGACTTTACCTTGAATGCCCTTTATTTTCTCTTTCTTGGTCATAATTTCATTCTCCTTGTAGAACGTTCACTGTGGTCCCTGCACCCTGTTAGTGTATTCAGTTGCTCAACTTTCTGACAATTTTTCCCCCCAGAAGCCTTTAAGAGAATGTAGGAAAAGTAGAACGGCGATGAGTCAGTTGACTTTGTGGAAGATTTTGATTACTACTTGTTTCAAGTGACAGAAATAAACCTGAACTAGTTTTAGTCGGAAGGAAGGAAGGAAGGAAGGGGGAAAGGAATGTACTGGAAGACCATTGGAGGCCAAGTGCAGACAGACCTTATTAGGTCCTACGATTATGAACTATCACGAAGCCTGGAACTCTCCGGGTCCCTGCCTTCATTGGCTTCACTGTTCTCTGGCTGTATTTGTTTTTTGTTCCTGTGTCTGCTCTTTGCTGTTTAAAGTTACATGTTGCTGTACAGCAGCTCTTATTCCCCTTCTGTGTCCTTTGCCCACAAACACAGAGCTCAGTCCTGTTCCTGAGCAAAAGATCCTGATACACACAGTTTGGGTCACATGGTTGGCCTAGATTTCCCCCAAAGTCTCTTTTAGTTATAGTAAGTATCCTGTAGTATAGCCATGTAGAGAGTTTGAGTTGGCCTTTTCACATCTCAAATAGATATATACAAATTTGAGACAGGGGTTCTCTGTGTAGCCTGGTTGCCCTGAAATTTGCTCTTAGGCCAGGCTGGCCTTAAACTCAGAGATTCACCTACCTCTGCCTCGTAAGTGCTGGAATTAAAGGTGTGCACCACCACTGCCGGGCTGGGATAATTAGTCTTTACGCTGCATAATTTCTTCTTGATTACAGTGTGTGTAAGGTGGGCAACATCCTCAGTGGGCACCAGACTTCATGCACTTTCTTCTCCTGCAGGAGTACTGAGGGGGGAACCTCTGGGGAGGCAACTGGGTCCATATCACACTCAGGAATTATGAGCTTGGCATGGAACAGAGTGGTGAAAATCCCGTATGCTAACCATTAATCCATTCTGCAGGCCATCATCTGCATATTTTCAGGAATCCACTCACTAAAATGTTGAGTCCAAGTGACTGTGTATGTAAATTCATTAGGAGTATGTAAATGATAGAGACATTCCAAATAGAAATAATTTAGGGAGCATGAGTTCATGAGGTTTGGCTTGCTGCCCCGACCTTTGCTTTTCAGAGTGGTTGAAGTCTTCACAGTCTCTTGTCAGATCCTATTTTGTGAATCCTTCTGTATCTAATAGAATCTTTAACTTCCTTCAGCGTCTATAAAGCTGGTGCCACCTAAGACCGTATGTATTCACTATGTGGCAGGCTGGTCGGTGGCCTGCAGTTCTGAGAAGGCCCTTTGCCCTGGCGTGCCTGGTCTCAGTCATGTTGAATCTGAAACCCTCATACCCACTGCCACCCTCCTCCTCGACACTGGACCCAGGTGCACTATCCTCTCTTAGTCTTTGTCCGTTTGTTAGGCTTTAGAAGCTTTTCCATGAACACTCCACAGTTTCCTGTGTGGAGATGGAGTAGGTAAAAGATAGGCCGTTTCCCCACCAACGGAAGTGATGCAGGAGGGGAGGTGACCGCAGACTCACGTGGGAGGGGATCGGCTTTGGTGGGGCGCACGCTCTTATATCAGACAGAGCGAATGCAGGAGGAATGGAGCGGCTATCAAGAGGAAGAGTGTAACAATAACGAGGTGGAAAAAAATTTGCTTTGGCTCAGAACATGCAAGACTCTTAAGGACAGGCCCGAAGATTTGGGCTGGCCTAATAAGCTGTGAAATTGGAGTTTCTTGATCCCTGAAATGGCATAGTCAGAGTTGAATTGTAGGTTGCCTTTCTAACAGTTCACAGGATGAGTTGAATTGGCAGAGAAACCACCAGGTGAATAAGAAGCAACCCGAGAGGGTTTTCAAGAAATAAAGGCCGGAATTAGGGAGTGGCAATGGGGTGGGGGAGGAGGCATTGCTGAGGTGCATTGGGCTGACACCTTTAATTGGGTATTGAGAAAGAGAGGGATAGATAAAAGCTGTTGGCAATATGTTAAGCTCCGGGGACGGAGAGAATGTGAACTCAGAACAGGTTTGTAAATGGAACAACATAAGCGTTAGTTTCACATCTCCTCTTTTTGGTGCTGATAGGGCACTCCCGTGGGAGTGTGTAGTAGGATCCGTGTGGCGGAGGCTTGGAGGGGGAGAGAGCAGGGCCAGAAATAAAACATGTATGAGTGAGGAGGACCGGCATGGGGGGTAAGAGGAGAACATTGGTTGGCTTGCGTACAAGGAGGGATACGCAGAAAGCACCCTAAAGGAGACAGCATTTGATCAGGCTTTACAAGATGTCCACTCGGCACCTGGCCTGTCTGTAAGCTGCTCTGCTGGAGGAACGTTGCTCTTCTAATTCCTCCTCTGACACTGAACACAAGATACTGCATCCAGAAAGCCCTTAGTCTGCACAGTGGGGGCGCTCCTTCCCCACTCTCCTCCTCAATAATTGAGACTTTAAGTCATTCAGTTAGTTCTGGACACGTATTCTCTCACACATCCCTCTTCAGTCCTCTTATCTCCCCCAAGAACGGGCAGGGAGTGGAGTTAGAATGGAGTATTCTGGGTTCTCTGCTGACTCTGTGCTTTAGGGGCGCTTCCCATCACCATGGTCAGGTTATGTGTCCCTTTTGATATTTTCTTTGTCTAAAATACATGATGAAGCAGACAGTCACCTCACTCCCCTTTGCACTAAAAAAATAAAATAAAATCCCTAAGACACGAATGCCCTGTTTGTGGTATCAGCTCTAACCTGCATGGTTTCTGCACCCTGGAGTTAGCCACCCTGGCCACTGTCATGGAGAAGGGTGGCTATCTTGGCCTGTCTACTCAGAGCATCCAACTGTGGGGTGATGTAGAAGCCTCTGGGCAATGTACTGATTGATGTCAGAAGCAAAGTTCAGGGAACACCTTCCATGTGAGGTTTTATTTATGTGGGTTGTAGTGATTGATGACATCTAGAGCTGATTAAAAGTGAACCAGAGAGAGAGAGAGAGAGGGAAAGAGAGAGAGAAAATGGTGGCCTGGAATGCGTGTTCTCAGGGCCCCACTTCCACGCTAATAGTATATCGTGATTCTGAGTTTTTAAAGACAGTGCATTGGTCTTCACATGTGGGTAGTGACAGGTTTATGTACAGAGTGCAGTATTAAGAATAATTTCTTCCTCTCTAAATAAAAGGAAACAAGAGGGCTCCCATATGCTAATAGCTGCACTTTTAGTAGCTGTTGACTGAGAAAACACATAACAGCAGAAAGCTACTATAAAATTTTGAAATTCAACTTTGAATATAAAAACACACCCATATGCTTGCAGCGTGCACATGCAGGCATTATGACTTCCAAAGCTTGTAGGCTGCACTTGGTTCTCTGGCTTTGCGGCTAATCTCAAGGACGTTCTGGATTTTCAATTTTTGAAAAATAGTTAAATTACTGAAATTTTGAATCAAAGGAAATTCCTCAAAATCTTCTCACACTAACGGCCACCTGGTTTTGTTTTTATTTTTTATTTTTATTTTTTGGCCAGAAGATGTACTGACTGAGACTGGGTTATGACATGGTCTCAAGGATGGGGAGACAGACGGTCTACTTCGGAAACTGTGTTTTCACACATCGTTCCTAGGTCTATAATATGATTTTAAGGTGAAATTTGCATGGCACACTTCTAGCACTCACTGTTTTGGTCATGCCTGCCTGCCATTGTTTTACATAATATAATGAACTCTTATAGTTTCTTGGATTGGTTATTTTATTTGGGGACTATAAAAGTACTTCAGTACGTATGTTAAACATAAGTCATTATTGAGAATAAGCCTATGCTCCATGGGAATGTGAAGTAGTCCTTGTATAAATCTGTCTTGTTTTTATGTTTATTTTTTTGTTTTTATTGTGTTTGATGACTACAGAATCTGGGCTTGGTTGGAGTTGGAAAGCTTGGTAATGTGTTAATAAGGAAAAGTGTGCCCACATTTCCTGGGACCTAGTCCAGATTAGATAAGACAGTGGGTGAGAGGCCATCAGCACTCTTGGTTCCAGTTTCACAATAATTGAAAGGGAAAAAATTCACCGTCATCGTTGCTTCTGGTTTTTCAAAAATTATATTAGGTTTTTAATATTTTATGTGTATGAATATTTTTACCTACATACATGTCTGCACCATA
The DNA here is from genome assembly GCF_949786415.1 of Peromyscus eremicus. Lineage (NCBI taxonomy): Eukaryota > Metazoa > Chordata > Mammalia > Rodentia > Cricetidae > Peromyscus > Peromyscus eremicus. Next base: position 8,692,543 of record NC_081434.1, read on the forward strand.
TTTGTGCAGTACCCAGGGAGGCCAGAAGAGAGCACTGGATCCCCTGGAACTGGAGTCACAGATGGTTGTGAGCGGTCATGTGGGTGCTGGGAATTGAACCTGGATCCTCTGGAAGAGCAGCCAGTGCTCTTAACAGCTGAGCCATCTCTCCAGCCCCTGATTTCTTGCTGGGAATGTGTCAGACTGCCTTAGTGTGCCAGGAAGAGAATGGGTTAAAGGGGAAGGATGCTCACCTACAGGAAGGGCAATTTGAAACACTGCAGGTTCTTTTGTTGCTCAGGAGTGTTGAGAGGCAGTCATGTGGTGGCCTGAGAGAACACTGGGTGGCGGCTGGAAGACTTTGTCCTCCCAGCTTGTTCCTGCTCAATCAGTTTAACTCTCTTATGCTCCTGTTCCCATACCTGCAGAATGAACAAGCTTCCTGTGATTTTTTTTCTTTTTTCTTTCTTTTCCTTTCTTTCTTTTTTTTTTTTTTTTTTTTTTTTTTGTACGCATCTATAGCCTGTGGGTTGTCTCGAAAGTCTGCCAGGAGCTTCTGTAACTTTTAATGGAAATAGCATGGATAACAAATTGTCTAGAATTATGTTTTTCGTATCACGCTTTAAGTTTCACTCCTCTGTGGACCTACCTGCAAACATTCTCTAAGATCTTAAGTTTGAACTTTGTGTCCTGGTGCGCCCAGTCATTTGATCGATAGCCAATGTTACATAACCTTTTAAAAGATTCAGTGTTTGTTTAAAGGATAGACTGCAAGCATATTGGAAGCATCACACAAATGCCCTGTCTGAATTCAGGAACAGCAGTAAGCATTAGAAAGGATGCCTGTTTTTACAGGGCAGCTGCCAGGGGTTGCTTGTTTACGCTTGAGAGTGTATCTCAGAGGGGAAATTTCAGGAAGTGTATTAACGGGGTAGATAACCTGCAGAATTTGCCCTCTGGCCATCCTAAAAGTAGAACTCTTAAAACTGGTTAAAGGAAAGAAAACTAAAACAAAAGGTAAAACAATAACAACAAAACACTTATATGACTCATGAGCATTGTAGAAGTATCTCGCCCCTGTGGTTTATTAGTCAGCTTTTGCCCTGTTCTTATTTGAAAATATTTCACACATGCAAGAAGAGTGTGTAAATAAGGTATCTTTTTTTCCCCCCCTGGAGCTGAGGACCGAACCCAGGGCCTTGCACTTGCCGCTCTACCACTGAGCTAAATCCCCAACCCCATAAATAAGGTATCTATATAAAGCAACCAGTCTGGTCTTAAAAATCTGAGTGCCGCCGGGCGGTGGTGGCGCACGCCTTTAATCCCAGCACTCGGGAGGCAGAGCCAGGCGGATCTCTGTGAGTTCGAGGCCAGCCTGGGCTACCAAGTGAGTTCCAGGAAAGGCGCAGAACTACACAGAGAAACCCTGTCTCGAAAAAAAAAAAAATCTGAGTGCCCCATCCAGCTTCAGAATGGCATGTTAGAGCTGTCTGTGTGAAGTCCTCAGTCGTATCTTCTGCCGCCTGGCATTATCTACAGTGCTTTGTGATTTTCTCATTTCTCACCAGCGATGGTGGGAACTCCTGCTGTCTTTATCCCTTTACCAAAGAGGTAGCTTCTATTACACGTTTCCGTTCTGCATGCTCTGGTCCTTTATATACCGATGCCGTTATCTGCTGGATATAGTGTGTGTCTTGCTTTTTCTCCTGAAACATCTTCGTGTTTTTATATTGCTGTGTATCATACATTAAAAAAAAGACCAGCATTTTTTAAATGTTTTATACATTTATTTATGTGTGTGGGTGCCAGTGTGTGCTTGTGTTTGTGTTTGTATGTATGCCTCTGTGGGGGTGTGTGCGTGCACACATGCTTGAGCACACACTGGTATACACACACACACACACACACACACACACACACATACACCCCATAGTGCACATGTGAAGGCAACTTGGGAGAGTCAGGTCTCTCCTTTCACCATGGACTTCAGGGATCAAACTCTGGTCTTCAGGCTTGGTGGCAGGCACCCTCTACCTGATTCGCCATCTTGCCGGCCCAAATATAAAAAAAAAAAAAAAGGGGGGGGGGAATTTTTATGATCTTCCGTGAATCAGTAACACCCTAGGATTTTTCAGATAGCTTGCATCTGTCAAGCAATACTTGCTGCATCCATCAGCCATGTATAATTGTTAATAAAAAAACCCCTTGCAATGTGAAATGACCAGAGGGAAAAATAAAGTTCTGGGTAGGGACTGGAAACAACTGGTTTTATGCTAACCTCAAATTATAGAAGTGGAAATATTAGCACAAAGAGTAAAAGCCTTAAAAATATTTAATATTTTAAAAAGTAAAATTTTAAAGATAAAAGTAGAAACAAGAAATTAGAATTGCTTTCTTATGATTTTTTTTAATAACCAAGTTGTTAGGAGCATTAAAATGTTTTTTCATTGTATTGTTTAAGAATTTCATAGGTACAACTGTTCCTCCTCTACCCTCCCACCACTCTGTCTTCCTGATTTTATGTGCTCTGTTTTTAACCCCCCTAAGACCACTTGGTGCTGTCTATATATGCATGGGTGTAGGACCATCTCTCGGAGCTCAGATACCTTCTCAGGGACTCACTCTCTCCCAGTGGCCGTCAGTTTTCAATGGCTCCTCAGCTAGTGGTAGGGCTTTGTGACCCCTTACCCTGTCCAACACCAAATTTTTTTGTTTTTGTTTTTCAAAACAGGGTTTCTCTGTGTAGCCCTAGCTGTCCTGGAACTTGCTCTGTAGACCAGGCTGGCCTTGAACTCACAGAGATCCACCTGGCTCTGCCTCCCAAGTGCTGTGATTAAAGGTGTGCGCCACCACTGCCCGGCTCAACACCAGATTTTTGTCGGGCGTGATCTTGTGCAGGACTTGGGTGTGTAGTCATAGCTGCCGTGAGCGTGCGTGCGTGCGTGCGTGCGTGCGTGCGTGCGTGCGTGTGTGTGTGTGTGTGTGTGTGTGTGTGTGTGTGTAGCCTTGGGAGGAGGTCCAGGATACAGATGTTTCCTTTAGGTTGAGCACGTTGTCTAGCTGTGGCTCTCTGTGTTAGAAACCATAGGTGATCTATAGATAGAGAGAGAAGCACCTAGGAGGCTGTTTCACACTGTGTTCATCTAAAATATTAATAGTAGTTGGTTCTCCCCTAGCGCCTACCATCTGCCCAGTCACAGGCTCTTGGCCTTAATAAAGATGCTAGACATGAGTTCTGTTTTGCACAGTGGATCTTCAATCCAATCAGAAAGTGGGTTGTTGTTATCATGACCTTTGTGCCACTTTTACACTGGCTGGCATATCTTTCTAGGCTACTTGCTACTGTGGATTGTAGGGTTCATAGCAGAGGAACGCTGTTGATTACCAACAGCGCCCCCCCCCCCCCATGGTAGCATAATGTATATAGCATTGTCCATCACCTGTAGGAATAAAACTTCCAGGTAAGTCCCAATTTGATTTTTTTCATGTTCTATGACTCAAGTACATGATGTCTTTAGCAACTGGGGTCTTACCTCTGGAGAATACCAACTGCAGTGGCAATGACCTGTGATACTTTTGGGGCTGGAGGGTGTCTATGGGATTCCATGGACCAACAACTTGAAAAGAGATAACTCATTCCTGCCACTGGGTTTTTTTGTTTGATGGTCTGTCGTGTTTGGGAGAGACATTATACTCCCATTGTAGGCTGACCCCATTTAAACTTTTTCTATATGCATATGTTCTAGGAAGCTTCTAGAATGGCCTCTCAAAGGCCTTTAGAGTTAGTTATTCTTCCTATACTCCCTCCTCTATCCTGTGCTCTCATTCCTGATCCCACTTATCCCAACTCTTCTTGGTCTATTACTCTCCATTTATTCTTCAAACTGGTTTACACATTCTTTATCTCCTTGTTAATGCTCTTTTTCTGCCCTCTACCCCAAACTATGTATCGGCTCTTCTTACATGTGAGGTTCTAACGTGTCTAATGTTGGCGATACCATGTGAAATAGACAGACCTCAGTCTGAGGTTTGTCTTTTTGGTTTGAAATTGCCATGTCCTGCTGTAGAAAAAGCAAGACCACTTTGTGGTAGGAGCATGACAGAGCAGTTAGAGTTGAGAATAAAGAGTAGGGTGAGATCATCTAGGACTTTAATTTTTTTATGATAATTATTTACTTATTGTGTGTACACACATGTCAACAGCAGGTGTGTGGAAGCCAGAGGATAACTTTTGGTTACTTGGCTTTCTTTCCTTCCACCATTGTGGGTCTTGATGATCAAACTGAAGTTGTTAGGCTTGGAAGCAAGTATTTGTTATCTTCTGACAGTTTCCCCAGCCACTTCCTGGGTTTTTAGAGCATCCTGAGAGTTTAGATATGCTGAGCATGGAAGTGTTTAAGGGATGTTAGGGAGGTGGTGAGTAGCCCAAGCTTCACTCTCTCTCTTTTTTAAAATTTATTTATTATGTATGCAGTGTTCTGCCTGCATGCCAGAAGAGGGCGCCAGATCTCATTACAGCTGGTTGGGAGCCATCATGTGGTTGCTGGGAACTGAACTCAGGACCTCTGGAAGAGCAGTCGGAGCTCTTAACCTCTGAGCCATCTCTCCAGCCCTCCAAGCTTCACTCTTAAATAAACATTCTGGCTGCTGTCTGGGGGATAGATTGTAGGGACCAAGAATAGCAGTAGGTGCAGCATTTAGGACTATGTCACTGGTTCAGAGAGGGACTGATACTGGTTAGGATTAGGAGAGGAGGTGCCAGAGGTGAAGCCTTGTTGGTATTACTTCCTTGAAATGAGCTGCTCTGGTGGAAGCCACTAATGGTGGTCTTTTAAAACCAAGTGGGTTCTGTTTGCTCCTGAACTTCTTGACTTCAGGATGTTGGATACACTAGCCACTCCCATTTCAAAGAAGCGGTCCTCTGTCTTGGTTTCTGACCTGTCTAATAGATGAAACCTACGTCTCAGTTCTTTTACTTGCAAAATGGAGGTGATAGTGTACCCATTGTTCGTAGATGATTGATAGTGTACCCATTGTTCGTAGATGGTTTCAATCACGAAATGAAAGGGGGGTCTGTATGAGTTACTGTGGTGGTTTGAATGCAAATACCCCCATAGGCTCATATATTTGAACGATTGGTCCCCAGTTGGTGGAACTGTTTGGGAAGGATTAGGAGGCGTGGCCTTGTTGGAGGAGACGTGTCACTGGGGGCAGGTTTTGAGGTATCAAAAGCCCGTCCCATTCCCAGTGTCTCTCAGCTACTGCTTCAACTCCATGCCCTCCTGCCTGCTGCCACGGTCTCCACTCTGATGGTCATGGACTCTAACCCTCAGCTGGGAGCCCCCAGATCAAGTGCTTTCTTTTATAAGTTACCTTGGTTGTGGTGTTTTGCCACGCAGACATAGAAAGGTAACTAAGACAGTTACTTAGCAGGGTCCCTTTGACAGAGACTGCCCAGGAAATGCAACCGGCAGCATCCCTGCCATTACATTCATGGTCATCCTTTGCTGTTCTGGGACAACATTTTTTTTGACCTCTCCCTTCTGTGATTAGCGCCTCCCTTCTAAATCCCTAACAGCTCACCTTGAGTTGACCTATATAGTCCACCTATCATTCTTTTCTCACTTAGTACATCTTCTCAAATAGTTATCTTCACTTCTCAGCTGCAGTTTCAGCCTGTATGTAGCTAACATCCTCCGTTATCTCCCCATCAGCCCAGTTCCCGGCTATTCACTTCCTTCTGGGTCATCACTGAGTGGATAACCTTGCCTTGGGCATCCTGACCTTGTCAAAACCAGAGCTTCCTTTCCTACCTCAACTTTGCCCCCCCCCCCCATTCTCCAGATTAGTAAGGCTCTTATCATTCTCACTGTTGCTTGAGCCGGAACTGTGGTCTCCTGATTGAAAATACCTGTCACACCCACAGCAGACCTTTGCCTAGACCGCTGCACTAGCAATCAGTGTCCGCCATCGGTCCTGTGTAGCTCCTACCTGTTTTCATTTTTTGTCCTATTGAAATTGCAATCTGCCTACCTAATAATAATAACATCATTGATTTCTTTTCTTTTTACAAACCCTTACAAATGGCTCCACGATTTGCCTTGTCAACTTTGTCATCTCATTCCTCAGCTTCAGCACATACTCCTTCATTACCTTCAGTGAGTGACATTTACTCTTGTCTCCTGGCCAATATTTACCTTCTTTGTTTGGGAAACTTCTTTCTTCTTTCTTCCTTTTCTTTTTTTATGGGGTGCTGGGGATGCATCCCAGGGCCTTCCCAGTGCTCAGTAAGCGTGCTCCCCAGCAGCCACATCCCTGGCCACCGGATAGTATTTATTTCTTTGAAACTTTATGTGTATGAGTGTGTTGCCCACAAGTACATATGTATACCGTGTGCATGCCTAGTGTGCACAGAGGTCGGAAGAGGGGGGTTAGATCCCCTGGAACTGGAGTTACTGATGGTCACGTGTCACCACCATGTGGGTGCTGGGAGTTGAACTCCGGTCCTCCGCAAAGAGCAGCAAGCGCTCTAAACCACCGAAGCATCTCTCCTGACCCCTTTCTTCATCTGAACGCTGGCCACCAGTCCTATCCTTTATTGTTAGTTTAAATGTCCAATGAAGCAAACGTTTCTCATGTCTCCAGTCTGCATTCCTTCTCTCTGCTGGGCGGGTCTGTGTTCCCCATTTTGTCTCTGTGGGACTGTCGCCGCTCTTAGTAACCTTAGCTTTCAGGACGCTAACAGGTAAGCTGCCGGAGACCACGGCGTCTTGTTTTACTTCCCGCCTCTGTTTGTCAGGTAGAATGAGGAGTGAATGCAGCATGGGCTTGCCCAGGTTGAGGAACGAGAGCACCCCCGAGTTTGCTCTGTGTGTGTGTGTGTGTGTGTGTGTGTGTGTGTCTGTCTGTCTTTCAAGCTTACGAAAGAGGAGAGAAAGCTCCGGCTTTCTGCGGATTGATTTTCACGGACGCGGACTGTGAATGGAGAGGACGAGGGTGGCATGGGGCTGAAGTGAGCTCTGGAACGGAGGGGCTGTCTTGCTGTCAGAGCTTCTCGTGTTTTGATTGGAGCGCTAGCCGGGCTTTTCAAGGCAGGACTTGCTTGAAAGGTATCTCCCAGTTTGGCTGTTACTTTTGAGAGTCAGCATGTGGGTGCTCCCTTCGTCCTTTGTGAGCTGACAGCCTGGGTCAGTCCCTTGCAGAATTAGCCACTGGCTCTAGACGGAGCACATGTCAGTTGGTGCTTCCCACACCTGGTGGCCTGGCTGTGCTGTGTCCCTTCTTCCGCCTCTCTAGACCCCGGTGGGAAGGTGCTGGCTGTCACTGACTTGCAGGCAGTGGTCCCATGTGACGTGAGTTGGGATCTGGCCTTTTTCTTCCATTCTTCCTCTTTGCACTTTATCTGCCAGAAACTCTTTAGAAGAACCCTGTTGGTGTTGTTTTAAGGGCGGAGGCAGGTTTTCCTGTTTTTATATTCCATTCTCCACTTTGATGGGAGTGACGAATCTGACTACAGACTCTGAGTGAAAAGCTCTTTTGAAAAGTATTGCTTCTCTTTTATCTGTGCCTGTGTGCACCAGATGAAAGTCTCCTTTTCTCTCTCTCTCTTCTTCAAAACCCTTCTGCGTCATTTCTTCAATCTGCAACACTACGTGAGTCACTGTTTTAATAAGCTCATTAAAATCACTCTTTTATTTTTGTTTTGTGATGTTTTTCTCCCTGTGTTCATTTTTTTTGCAGCATGTTTTCTGTGTTGTAGTTGTCTTCATCTTTTATAGGGGTATTTTAGTTTCTATGACTGTAAAAAAAAACCAAACCTCATCCAATCTGTTCCATTAAAAGTAAAACAGTATTTAACTCTTTACATGGGAGGAAGGCTGAGCAAGGTTTCCTACCATAGGGAATGGACTCCAAAAAGCCAGCTGGGATAAGTCCTGGTCCCACTGCCAGGGGCCCCACAAACAGATCTAGCCACACAACTGTCACATTCAGAGGGCCTAGTTCAGTCCCATGCAGGTTCCCCAGCTGACAGGCCAGAGTCTGTGAGCTCCCACTAACTCGGGTCAGCTGTCTCTGTGGTTTCCCCATCATGATCTTGACCCTCCTTGCTCATATGATCCCTCCTCCCTCTCTTCAGCTGAACTCCAGGAGCTCAGCCCAATGCTTGGATCACTGCATCTTACAGCAATTCTTATAAAGAAAAGCATTTAATTGGGCCTGGCTTACAGTTTCAGAGGTTTAGTCCATTATCATCAGGTTAGGAAGCATGGCAGCATGCAGGCAGACATGGTGCTGGAGAGGTAGCTGAGAGTTCTACATCTGGATTCACAGGCAGCAGGAGAGAGAGACACTGGGCCTGGCTTGAGCATTTGACAGTGACATGCTTCCTCTAACAAGGCTACACCACCTCATAATGCCATACCCTTGTGACCAAGCCTTCAAACCAATGAGCTTATGGGGACTATTCTTATTCAAACCACCACACCACCATATATTGTACATCTTAATTTTGTCAACCTTAAATTAATGATATTTTGACTTCTGTATCCTAAGTATCATTATCTATCATTCATAGCCTAGAGTTCATCCTTGAGCTGATACTTTTTTTTAAACGAGGAAAGATGAATTTGTCTCCTAAGACTGAAGGAATTCCATAAAAACTATCATATATCCCTTACAAAACATTTGATTAAAAAGAAGATTATTAAAAGGCACGATAAGGAGGTTGGAATATTGTTATTGGTTAAGCTGATTGCAAGTCATAATGTATTATGGAATATATAAAAAGTCACCACCATTCTGTGCTGAAGAGGGACAAAGGACAATGGAGTTTACAGGAATTTTGGTGAACAATTCCTATCAGTCACAAGGTCATTAGTGCTGGGAGTTCAAGATCTCAAGTGGTGTGGAGAATTCTCAGGGTCATGTGCAAAGTTAGTTTTAAGTCCTTGAATACTTTATCTTTGAATGACAATAGCATTGCAACTGTAATTGATAGCTTCTGTTGGAGTTGATAAGAGTCGCCCAACTCTTTGATTTTGCGCACATAAAGTCAGGTCACTCGGAATTGACTGAAACCACTGACTGCAAAATTTGAAATTTTATTTTTTTTGTCAAAGATGGTTTTTTTTGGAAAGTCACTAAGGCATAATTCCTGAGGTGGAAAAATCATCCTTGTGAGGTTAAGTGTTAATAGTCTGTCTTTCCATATCCTAAAGTAAGTGAACTGAATTTTATAACTCTGTAACTCTTTTTCCTTTCTCCTCTCTCTTCTCCTCCCCCTCCTCTCTCTCTGCTCCCTCCTTTCTCTCCTTTCTCCTCTCCCTCCCTCCCTCCTCTTTCTCCTCTCCCTCCTCTCCCTCCTCTCCCTCCTCTCCCCCTCCTCTTCTCCCTCCTCCTTTCCTTTCTCCTCCCTCCTCTTCCTCCTCTCCCTTTTCTTCCTCCTCTTTGCTTCCCTTCTGGACAGGGAAAGTACAGTTGACTTCACTGTGCTATATAGTGTTACAAACATTGCATTTAACCCTATTATCACCCATATTTTGCAGGCAAGGAAGCTAAAGATCGACAGAGATCTCCAGGAAATGGAAGGTTTCAGGGAGGAACTGAACAGTTGGTTATAATCAGGACATAACATTTATTTGTTTATTCAACTGGTATACGCTGGCTGCCTTCTAAGAGCTAGACATGGAGTGAGGCACTAGAAATAGTAGAGGCTGAGAGAGTTGGGAGCGTGTGGATGCGCCAGAGTATGATGAGGGCTGAGGTTCCACAAACAGCAAGGAGATGACTCTGATCGGTCTCGGAGGTGGGACAGAGAGGTGGGCTGAACTTTTCTCTGGAGGAGGCGGTGGGACTCGGAGCATGCTGAGTTGTGTCTGAGCATGGGCAAAGTCAGTGTACAGGGCTTGCTCGTGCAGCGAACAGCATGGTGGATGTGACGAGGATCAGAAGTGCAAGGCTAGTAGCAGGCTGTTTGTTCTCCATGCTAGGTGAGAAGCAGAAAGAAAAGGATGCACTTGGGGAACAAAATGGTGATACAGTCGCCATCAATTTGTGTTGTGAGGATAGCAGCCGTTAAAGGAGAATCAAGAAACTGGGTTTGTGGTCTCAGTGATGGGCAGATGGGAATACCTTGGAACAAAAATATGGAAAGAATAATACATTAGGGAAGAAAGAAAGGAGCTGAGTTTGGTTTTGTTTTGAGACAGCATCTCACGCCGGAGACCAGGCTGGCCTGGCATTCCTTATGTAGCCTGGACTGGCCTTGCACTCAAAGTAATCCTCCTGTTTCAGTAAGCCTCACAAAAGGCTACGTAGTGAGACCTTGCCTCAGAAAAGATACCAATCACGGATAGACATAGATACTGTAACTTGTAGCCCCATGCCTAGAATTATGGTACCAATTCAGCCAACATCAGGACGGGTTTTTCTTTAGATGAAATCATGGTCATTTGGAATGCTGTATTTTTTCCAAACATGAATTTTGTTCTCATGAAAAAGCCTGCCAGTGACTCTTAGTACAAGGGCACTAAGCAATACCCTCCAACTTTACCTCTCTCTGTTTCATTCCTTCAAAGCAGAGGTTCGAATCATTATTGTTTTGACACTCACTTTCATAATTTTGATAGAGTTATAGCAGCAGATGTTGATTTTTCAAACTTAGATAATATCGAGACATAAAAGAGAAGGATTCCTCCCCCACTGCATCAGTATGTTGTCTACCACTGTTGACTATTGGTATTGCAATCTCTCCGTTGTACACTTTATAGCATCGGTGTGTTTAATCCTGGCTTTTGATAGCCCCGGGCCAGGCTGTGGTGGAGAGATACAGCAGCGGGATTTAGGTAAACCGGAAGCTTAGTTTTCTTTTAGGTACTAGGTCAAACGTACACCGGTCTCTGCTTCCTGGCCCCTTAGTGTCTTCTTCATCAAGTAACTTCTGTTTCTGTCACCAATGCTACAAACTGTTAGTATGTCCCAGGAGGGAAGAAGGAATAGAGAGCAGATGATTGTGTCTTTAAAGTTCGTCTGAAAGACCACACGGCCGACTGACTTACATTCCCTTTTCCGCCATCCAGTCTCAGGTTCCGATCCAGCTGCCAGGGCGGCCAAGACATGTGACTGTAGGTCTGGCTAATGCTCCAGGAGCTTCTCTTACAGCATGCAGGCAGGGAGGGTGGTTTATGGTGAGCAGTGTCTCCTCTGTGCTCCATGGGATGAAGGTCCTGATGCTCTGGGGCTTTCTCTTCATTCTCCTTCTGGCTTTCTTTACTGCTATATCCTTTTCGTTTGGATGTGCGAAGCTGCTGGTGTTTACAGTGTGTTCAGAAACAGCCAAATATCTGTCCATGGGTTATTTTTAAAAGCTTATATCGTTACAACATTGTGTGTGTGTGTGTGTGTGTGTGTGTGTGTGTGTGTGTGTGTGTGTATGATTGCTTACTTTTAGGTTAAAAAAGTGAGCTGTTGCTGAGATTGCTTTTCCTTAGGTCTGGAGTAAGTTTTCTGGGACACTAGAAGAGACATTATATATTTGCTTTTGGTAGCATCATGGCAAATAGATTTTTTTCTTATTTTTATTGATTGATAAGCATGAGAGGATCGTGTCTGTATGGACTTGTGGGCAGGCTCCAACTTGCTGAATCAGTAAGAAGCTGCAACAGATGTGGTTAGTGCCCAGGGCGCAGCCAGTCACTTTAGGATAAAGGATTTCATTCATTCATTCATTCATTCATTCACTCACAAATTGCTCAGCTTTGCCTCGGAGTGACCAGTTTGCTCTTTGAAGGGTTAGGATCAGTTAACTCTGTGTGGTCAGGCTAAGCCACATTCCATCTGGTCTTCAGCGTCTTTCTGTAAAAGGAGAGTCCTCTCCTCCAGCCAAAGCGAGAGTCACTTTGTGATATTTAGTAGCAGAGGGGTGAGTAGGGAGAGCCCCTATGGCTTTCTGTGTTACTGCCCTGCCCTTGCCATTGACTTCTCATCTTTTTGGACTATTTTTTCTGAAATAGGTACAGTAATCTGGAGCACCAGAATTCCTGTCATTGAGGATTAATATATATTATTTTTCATTATGTATTTGTGGGTAGGTGCTCATGGAGGCTGGGGTATCTGATTGCCACAGAGGGGCTGGTGTCACAAGAAGTTGGGACCTGACTCTTGGGGACTAAACTCGAGTCCTCTAGAAGAGCAATATACCCTCTTAACTGCTGGGCTATCTCTCCAGCCCAAAGGAATTTTTAATATAGTAGAAGATATTAAAATCAACTTGCTTCTGGCTCCATCACGTGCTGCCATGGAGCTTCAAACAAGTTATTACCTGAGCTTTGGTTCTTGCTGGAACAGACAGTCACCAACACCAGTGGCTGGGGATGCTGAAGGCTTCGCTCTTGTTTGTAATACACATTCGCTGTGGGCCAGATGGAAAGGCTGCTGCTTGTCTCCTTATTCCAGGATCATGGCTAATAGAATTACCCTCATCTAATTATGTGCACGGCTGGGTTTTGTTACAGTACAAAGGCAAGCTCTGCAAGGTTTCACACCAACAGTTAAGAGGCTTGGAGGTGGCACTTTTTTTTTTTTTATCTTTTTATTTTTGCTGCTAATGTATCGCTTGGAGCTTGTCACGGGGTCTCCCTTCGCCACAAGGGGGCGGGCGCAGGAACTGCATTCAGAGCATGGGAAGTGGAGAGCCAGGAATAACCGGAATAGCAGTGGGAGGAACTACTTCAGGGAATCACATTCATACTCAGAGTTCAGGCACTTGAATCTGATTATCACTTATAATCACGAGAAATGCGCCCATGCAGATATTTAAAGAATACAAAGTAGAGCAAGTTATAAAACTGGGGAAGCGCCGGTAAATAAAAGCACGCAGCGCAGTTGATATACTATATACTATCTACTGATATACTATCTACTGATATACTATTATCTAGAAGCCGTTAGGAAATAGGGCATTGGAGCTTTGAGCAAGGTTAGTATTAGAGCTTTGTAGCTTTTTACCAAGAAGTAAGTGTGTGTGTGTGTGTGTGTGTGTGTGTGTGTGTGTGTGTGTGTGTGTGGTGGGGGGTGAAGTTGTAAGCATCTGGAAGGTGGAGACTAAAGAAGGGAGGTAAGGTCCATAAGGAAGAGAGTGAGCAAGTCAGAAACCCAAAGGAGGACCGAGGACTAGACTGGGGGCCATGATTACTTTGGGAACCAGAAAGTAATAGCATCAGAGGTAGAGACATGACTTCTGCAAAGGGAAGAAGAAAGTGCTAATCAGAAAACCAAGGGAGATCAGCCATGCAAGATGCGGCCAGGAGGCTCTGCTCCCCAGTTCTGTGGGGTCTATAATATATATATATGAATTATGAATTATGTATATGAATTTAGAGGTGCCACGTGCTCCTCTAATGACCGCTATCGTAAGCTCCGTGTTTACAGAGGAGACTTGGAAAACTCAGAGTAAAGCCCCTCGCGGAAATGTAGCCAGCGAGGGTTTTGGTGGGAACTCCAGGACTAGAAAAGAAAAACCAAAAGCTTCCCTACGTAAGAAAACAGCGAAAAGAAACCATTAAAAAAGGAGACTAGGCTGGGCAGTGGTGGCACACGCCTTTTAATCCCAGCACTCGGGAGGCAGAGCCAGGCGGATCTTTGTGAGTTCGAGGCCAGCCTGGTCTACAGAGCGAGATCCAGGAAAGGTGCAAAACTACATGGAGAAACCCTGTCTCAAAAAAACCAAAAAAATAAAATAAAATAAAAAAAAAATAAAAAAGGAGACTAAACCAGTCGCAGGGCTATAGAACCGTAATGTCAGCTGCCTGGGCTGTAGACTGTGTTCAAGGCCAGCAAGGCCTCATTTCAAATAAAAAGTAACAAAAACGCCTGGGAATGAAGCTTGGCGGTACAGTGTTTGTCTAGAAGGTGCAGTGCCCTAAGTTCAGCACCCAGTCACCCTCCCCACAGAACCCTGAAAATGTGTTCTTACATAATAGTTAAAATGGTTGATGTGGGTTTTTCTGTCTTGTCAATGTTTCTTGTGAACTAAGAAAAATAGCTGGGGGCCTGAGGAAAAAGAAAGAAAAAAATATAGCAGAAATCCATATATAAAGTAGAAGCTATAAACTGACAACGGTGGCCATTTTAGGAAACTGCGCAGGTGTGTACTATGGTTGAGAGAGTCTTAAAGCTGTGGTTCTCAACCTTCCTAATGCCGGGACCCTTTAATATGGTTCCTCATGTTGTGGGGACCCCCCCCCCCCATAACATTATTTTTGTTGCTACTTCGTAACTGTAATTTTGCTGCTGTTATGAATTGTAAGGTAAATATCTGTTTTCTGAAGGTCTTAGGCGACCCTCATGAAAGGTTGTGACCCACAGGTTGAGAACCTCTGTTTTAAAGGATCAATTTGAGAATGACTAAATTGCCATGTTCTACTGCACTCCTTACACATCAGGAACCGGGAAACAAAAGGCATTTCATAGAACGGCCTCAGGAGAAGTTGAGTGTACGCCTGTAATTCTCTGCTAGTCACACCATTGGGGTCCTTTTTAACGGACCCAGCGTAACCCTGCCGTGATCAATATCAGGTGCACCTTTTATGTGCTTATCTTGCTATGTGAATTCAATAATGAAAACGCTGCATCACATAGACATCTTTTATTTTTCAAATTGGCTAACCTGTAGTTAGTCTTTTAATATTTTCAAGATCAAAGATGTGTTTGTCTCCTGTCCTTCCTCACTGTGATGTGATGGATGCCGACGTGCTCAGGTAGTCCTGTGGAGACCGTTACACGGTTGTAGAACAGATGGCGTAGGCTGCACGTCCAGTTCAATACCCCTGCTAGATCTAACTTCGTTCTTTTCCCTCTTAGGTTGGAAACAGTCAAAAATTAATACATGAAACAGACACTATTAAAGACTTTAAAATCTATCCATTTTTTTTTTTTTAAAAACTTTGTTATCCAACTTTGGCTCCTAAGGACAGTTTTTAATGAGACTTCTTACATCTGACATTTTACAACCAGTAGGTGGTGGCTTCTGGCCTGTGAGGTGTTCTCCAAGCTTTTCTAATGAGAGACAGAAAGGGTGTGGATCCAGATGGGAGTGGAGGAGGGGAGGAACTGGGGGCGGGGAGGAATTGTAATCGGGATCTATTATGTGAGGAAAAAAAATCTATTTCAATACAAGGAAGAAAGAATTAAATCTTTAGAGGATGCAAGCTAGACCAGTCGATTTTAAGGCAACACAGTGTGAGAAGGCTCACTGATATTGTTTCAGGCTGTCATTTCTTAATCTTCATATGATAACGAAGAATAGCTGCAGTTATCGGAAAGGGTTACTAAAGTACCGTCCCCTTTCCACTATTGGTCTGTGTGGGTGCATTTGCTTTATGTACATACTTCAGCCAGATCGACATATCGCGATATATTGACTGTAGAAGTACAAATGTGAGAAAAATTGTGCTTTCTGAAGGCAGTTAGCCAATAGATTGCAAAAACATAAAACTCTCCCCATCATGTGCATATTTTTTGTTTTGGATAATATATTTTTCACTAAAATATCAATTTTGTAAATTTATTCAAGATTTCTAATTAAAAGGTTAAAAATAGTAATTTTGCAAGTTATTTATTATTTTATTGTAGCCAATACTGTGAAGTTTGTTCACTCATAATTTGTTATTGTAGTAAGTATTGATGGGTATAGCTACATAAACAAAGACATTTGAACTCTTTGATGATTCTTTGGAGTGTAAAGGATCTTGAGATAAAAGTGTTCAGGAATGTGTGGACATGTCGATATAAAAATGAAAGCCGAGTTCTCCTTTATACATCTTGGCAGTTGTTTCAAATCCCAGTATCCACCAGACGTCCTGTCTTCTGAAGCTAGGAGTTGCTCTCCCAAGAGAGCAAGGAGTTTGGCCACATTTTATATTCCCGCTTCCACCCGTAAGCTTTTGAGAGCACCCACTACAGCTTTGCATCTCAGTCAGCAGCTGATACATTGTTTCCCATGCTGCAGTAAGATTGTTTTCCGGGAGAACCGAGTAACTTAAAATTCCATGTCTCTTCCTGTCCCGTCTCTCCCTCCTTCCTTCCTTAAAAAAAAAAAAAAAAAAAAAGTCAGATTTATTTTGGCTCATGGTTTCGAAGACTAGTCCATCCTGATGGGGAAGGCACGGGGAACCGCTCAGTTCATGTCACAGAGAGCCAGGAAGTAGAGGAAGAGAATGTCCGGCATTCTAAAACAGTCCATGTCTTAAAAATCATCTGCTTCTAAAGAGGATTCTTAAAAGCTAGCCTTCTGCGCAGTCGCAGAAGCATCTCTGGTTAGCAAAGGCGGTAGGTACTCATCACTACCTATCCGGCTGTTGATCTCAAGCAGCAGCTAAAAGAGTGACCCATTCACTCAGCAAGTAAAGTGTGTGTCAGGCCCGTGGGGGTGAGAACCGTGTTTTTAATAGAGTTTTAGAGCAGACTTTGTCATCAGTGACTCCGAGGTGCTAACCAGGGTGAAGCTTCTTCTGAGTGAAATGGGAACGGTGGTGACATCAACCCGCGCCCCTCCGCTGAGCCTTTTCTGTCAAAGGTGGTCTTTGTTCTAGGATTGTTTCCTTGTTCCTTGCTGGTCCTTGCTGTCAGCATACCTTTTCTTTCTTGAGAGCCTGGGGAGAGTCAAATGTTACTTTTTTTTTTTTTTTTTAAATTGTCCTTGACAACTTTTCAATTTGTCAATTCGCTTACCTTTTGTAGTTTTGGGGAGGGCATCGTTACTAGCTTGTGAAAAGCACCGATGTATACATTTCTTTGCTGTTTGTTGGAGAGGGCTCTGACCTCTGGGGTTGATGGCTTTTAAGTCCACTGGTACAGTCCGCTCTCTCTGGAACTAATTATCAACTTGGTGAATTCTCTGGATCCCCTGGCAGTGATCTCTCTTCAGTATGGTACCTTGTTTAACTTCAGGCGGGGGGGGGGGGGGGGGGGGGAGTCAGGGAGGATCCACACCCCAAACACTAGCAAACTGACTTTAGTCGTGATCTGGATGTTAACATCCTGGGGTGGTAGGGAGATGGGAGAGCAGAACTTGAATATCATTTGAATTATCTTTGAATTTTAAGTGAAGATGCTCTTCACCGTCCCAGCTCTCATAGGCGATGCAAGCAGTTAGACACATGTACAGATTGTAATTCCTTTAGGCACTGTCAGCAAGGGAACTGGCAACATTAGAAACGAGGGCCCCAAACAAGCAGTCTCGTAGGTCAGTTATTTACATCAGATCTTCTGCGCAGGAAGTGGACGGATGGTTAGTAGTTATGTGTTGGGTAGTGGGATATGAAAATGCAACGGATCCCCTCCCCGCCCTTAAGAGCTGCTTGATCTGGAAGAAGAGGGGATGAAAGCAGACCAGTATGCCCAGAATTGTCCCAGGAGAGGCGAGAGCATGTCGGATGCTCCAGGAGCATCAGAAAAGCTAAGCTCTGGCCAGTGGGTGTTAGGAGTGGTAGCAGAGGGCAGTGGCTTGCAGCCAAGACCCGGAGGTAGTAGGAAACAGTGGGCTTGTTTGGGGGGGGGGGGATGATAAGCAGCTGATCTGGCCATACTATAGGATGGGATAGGATAGGGTGAGAAAGAGAAAATGAAGGTGTGGAGTTGGATGGGTGGGGAGGTGGGGAGGATCTGGGAGGAGCTGAGGGAGGGGAAACTGGGATCAGAATGTACTGGTGAAAAATTTATGTTCAAGACTTTTTTTTAAACTCATGTAATATTAGACACGGCAATGATTTGACATGTTTAAATAATATCAGCTTTTTCTGAACATATACCATATATATACTAGGCATTGTTGGAGGTACTTTTAGCTAATTATTTAGTGGTTATTTTAGAGTCAAAGAAACCAAGATGCTAAGAAGGTAAGTGACTTGTCCAAGGTCATCCAGGTCGTGACAGGTACCGCCAGGGTTCCAGCCGGGCAGTCTGGCTCCATAGCTTGCATGCATCCATGGTGATAGGCACCTCTCTGAAAATGAATTATATGTTCTAGCTCTGTTGTCGGTGTTTGCTCCGTTCACTGCAAGTGTAAACACACACACTCTCTCTATTCCCCCCAAACTTCACAAAACCATCATTCCTGTGCTCTAGAGAAAGCTTGTCCCTGACTTCACACACTAGAAGCACACTTCCAGGGGCTCTTTTACTTGATGGAAGTGGGGGCTGTGGGTTTGAGCTGCAGATGGCATTCTTCAGAATTGCCTTTCGATAAATATACCCTCAGCTACCGTACCGTTCACACGCATTCTGTAAGTCTGTCCGTTTTTTCCCTAACGTTCTTGTGCCCATTAATGTATTTAGGGCCACACCAATTTCCAACCTATAAAGTCGTTATTGGTGAGATCTGCACGTAGACCTCACTCTGACTGGTTCCCGATCCTTCAGCATGAAAAGGCCAGGTGCCTCCCACAGTAATTCCGCTGGTGGCTTCACCGGGTTGGTGCTAGTGTGACTGGCCCTTCCAGGCTCAACTTGAAAAGCCCAAACCGCAACCAGACAGTTTAAACCCCCAAACTGGGCAAAACCAGTTTGCCACTAGATGGAGCTCTGGCTATTTGGGTAGGAAACAGGGAGTGAGGAGAACGGTGAAAAGGCAGTCCCATCGAGCCTCTGGTGTTTGCGCTCCTTGGCTTTTAATTGTAGAAGGCATCTTTGTTCTTTGCCTGACCTGCCGAGTGACGTCACTCCCTTTCTTCCTGTGTGCTGGCTTTGACACAAGCCAGATGGCCACAGTGATCCGTAGGCGCCCAGGCTGCCTGGTACAGCGGTCGATGAAACAGAATAGGAAGACATTTTATGGTCAGCTGTGGGAGCGCAGCGAGGCCAGAGCTTTGCTAAGTAATTACATTTACCGCACATACTTTGTTCCTCACGGGGAAGGGTCTCATGGAAAAAAAAAAAAAAAAAACACCCTACATTTTTATTTATGGCTTTGTGAGGTATAGACCTTTGATCTTTTATTAGCCAGTAGTCTGCTCCAAAGGCATGCACTCTTTTCCCTGCTCTGCAGTCACTCGTGAAAATGACATGTTTATTTATGTCTAACGGTTCTCTCAGGCTGTGCATTGTGACTCTTACCTTCCCCCCCTCTCTCTCCCCCCCTCCACTTCGCCTCCAGTTAGGAACACAAAAATGTTTTAGTTTTGTGGAGAGTTTAGTTTGTGGAAGTCAGAGTTCAGGCATGTTAATACAAGCAGATTTCCGTCAGATATAGTCCAGAGCAATTTGGTCAAATATATTACTGTTTATTATGTGTTTGCTCTTCAAGGGGGTCACGAGAGTCCAGGAAAAGACTTTTATTTTGGGGTGGGAGATGGAGGTGGTCGTGGTTAGGAAATGAGCAAGACATTAATTTTATTCCATCTTTGGACATGTGGCAGTTAAAGTTACTTAACATGGTAATTTTAAATAAAGCATCAGAAAGTGATAAGCCCCGAGCATCCTCCACTTTCAATCGAAGCTGTTGAAATATGCAAAATGTTTAGGAAACCCTATGAGCTGAACTTCTGTCGCAAGCTGAACAGCCTACAGTTTGGGGATTCTCCTACACGGTTCATTTCCAAAGACTTCAGTAAAATATTTTTTACCCCTTTCAATGTTGGGTCATGAGGACCACTCACAGAATTTTAGTTAGAAAGGATAAATCAGAAAATGGAACACAAGTATGTGTTCCTTATGCTTCTATTCAAATTTAATGGTTTGTGGAGTGAAATCTCTCCGTTGTCCTTAGGTTTTTTGGGTTTGTTTTGTTTTGTCTTACAGCATGAGTTTCTGCATCTCACGAAGGCCTTGTGCATAAGGACCGACTACGGGTCTGCCATCACATGGGTGTTTCCTCACTCTGTTCAAGCTCTACTGGCTTGTGTCCTTGAATCTTTGGGCCCCAGGTTCCCCTCACAGGTGTACTGGGGATAAAACCTGCCTCCTCTGTGCACTGGGAGAATTAGTGATAACAGTGAGAGTCGGCTTGCTGTCTGAAAACATGGGCAGTTTATTAGCACTGTGCATCTGCTTAGCTCTGTAAGCCCGAAACCGTCAGCTGTTGAATGAACGTGCCTATTGTGTGTGATGTTTTAATTCGTTGTTTCTTGTTTTCTTTTCTTTTCTTTTTTTTTTTTTTCTCCTACTCAGCTTTTGGCCCTGGTCTTGCCTCTGGGTTTGTTGCTGAAGATAGATCACAGTGATGTCTGCATTCAACCTGCTGCATTTGGTGACCAAGAGCCAGCCGGTGGCCCTGCGAGCCTGTGGGCTCCCCTCAGGTGGCTGCTTGTTCTCTTTGTAGTAGGACACTGGGCCGAGTGGGTATTTCTGCTCTAGGAAATGGTACACTACTTGGTGAAACTACCAGGCTTTACTAAATTCCATCCCTTTTATTTGGACCCTAATTTGAAGATGGAGAGTGGCTCTAGGTCATCACTCTGCTCCGAATGACACTCATTTCCACAGTCCTTTCAATATTAGAAACATTGTTTCCTTGCCCAGCATCTACTGGTCACTAGTATTTCCTGGAGTCTTCTTGTCCTCTAGAGCACACTCCACATCTGCAAACCATAGTGCACTAGAGAGCCTGGCAGTCTCACGGAGAAACTGCCCCAAGTCACACAAAGTAGAGCATTCATCTCGTTAAAGGGAATGCCATGCTTTTCCCTGTGGCTGTTCCTTACAAAAAAAAAAAAAAAAAAAAAAAAAAAAAAAAAAAAAAAAAAAAAAAGCGGGCAACTTTAAGGTAATTGTGTTACATATACTGTAGTTAAGAAGAAAAGATTTTCTGTTTAACAAGACCCAAATAAACAGAACTAATACAACATGTTTCAAACTGGTTCATAAATTAGAACCGCTATACTTTTTAAAAATGTGATTTTTATTCAGCATTTAAACCAATGAAGCCTAGAAGTTCAAAATTTCACCGTGTCTATATCATTCAAGTTAATATTTTAATTTTATCATGAAATTCACAATGGTCAAATGTTTTATGTCAGCGAATATGATTATCAATATTATTTATATTCCCATCACTGTATATATCTCTTAATATGTTGGGTAGAGGATTTAACTATGTCATTAAACATTTACTGAGTATTAAATGCATGCCAGGCACTGTATTAAGCAGCGAGGATGTGATGATAAACAAGGCTAAGCTGATTGGTTTTCTGCAAGGAGGGGATGGAAATAAAGCGGTATGAGGCCCTCTAACCATATGAAGATAAGGCTAGACCGGCATGCCTGTGCCTTGGGTAGAGTAGGAGACCAGAGCAGAATGACCCTAGCTGTTTTCTCTAGGGAAATACGTATTGGAAGGGAGGTAGGTCTCTGGAGTTTAAAAGGCTCACACAAGGACATGGTGTTTGAGCTGAATCTCAGCCGTGAGCAGCAGTTAACCCCGGGACCATGAGTCGGGGGGTGGGGGTGGGGGGTGGAGAGCTATTGCCACTCTATGATGTAGCTTGAGCAAAACATGAAGACAGACAAGAGCGATGTATGGCCAGGAGGTACAGACTCTTTATATGGGTATCTAGGAAAGGCAAGGGCAGGTGGGAGAGGTGAGGGAGGAAACCTGGGCACACCGTGAAGTGCTGCGAATGATGTGCTCTAGGGTGCCTAAGCCAGTTGGCACTGGTGTTTTATAGAATCAGTTGGTAGAGTTCGGAGGAAGGCCAGCGCTGTGAGAGAGGTTGATCTCAAGTACTGGTAAGGCATTCGTAAGAACTAGATTTTATGTTATTTGTGTATGACAACTCATGAGTGAATACAGCTTAATGCCCAGAAGCCCCCTCCCTGCCATCACCTTTGATATTATTCTCCCTGCCCGTGCATCTCCTACACTGACCTCACATCGTAGCGTAGATGAACTGGAGGCTGTGTGGGTGTCCTTGAGGGCTGAGCGTCTTCACAATGGCAATCAGAAGAAACGTGAAAGGATGGGGTAGACTGCAGGGCGATGCGGGCTGTGGAAGCGACAGGCTTCACCTATTTCATTGTAAGTGGACGCGAGGGAGAACCTCATCTACCACAATTGTTCCGCATGTGTTTTTCATTGTTATACATATGTACAAAGATTGGACTGTGAGTGTGTAGCTAAAGTTTATGCATAACTGTTTTCTCATTGTGAATACTGCTTTGGGTAAAAGCACTCCACATAGCTTCGTAAGGCGGGTTTGCGGTCCACAATGGAGGCTGAGCGTTTACAGAAATAACTTATAGATACTTTTTGTATTCCTCAAAAAGTAAGAGGCTAGTGAAGTGTTTCATAATGAAATTGTTTAATGGAAATACAAAGAACTTTAACTTTTGATAACAAAAGGATGCAGAGAGAAATTCAACAAAGCTGAGAAGGACCAAACCATGTTAGTCCAGTGCTCAGCAAACAGTTCTAGATTCAGAGGCGCTGGGATCAGCAACTGGCCTTGACCCTAACTGTCTAGATGTCTTAGTGCCTTTATTTTCAAAATAAAGATAGTAATAGGTTTCACCCAAAATGGTTGCTGTGAGAATTAAATAAATTAGCATATAAAAAAAAAACTTAGGGCACTACCCGGCACAGAGTAAGCACCACAGATGTGGTCACTAGGTTCATTATAAAAATCCATACAATTATATCTGTTTGGATTCATATTTTCCATAAAAATAGACCTTTAACAACATTTAAATATGTATAATTTTTTAGCTAACTACTTTTACTTTAATAGGAACCACAAATATATGCTGTTTGAGAAATAGCCATCTCAACCTGTTGGTTTTTTTTTTTTTTTTTGAACATTGGTTTATTTATATGTATGCATGTGTGTGTGTGCCATCGTGCATCTGTGGAGGTCAGGGTGACGACTTGTGGTGGTGTTCTCTCCTTCTGCCATAGGGTTCCTGGGATTGAACTTGGGTTGTCAGGCTTGGATGCATGTGCTTTACCTATGGGGCCATCTTGCCAGCTCCTCTCTTTTATATTTAAACCTGATCTCTTTATTTTGTGTATATATTATCCTGTACCAGAATCCAAGTTCTGTAAATACACGTTTCTTTTGTACTTACCACCCAGTATTGGCAAGAGCCCAGAGGAACCCTTTATCTTTTTTCCCTGGGGCTTATAGATACATTTTACCTGGTATGAATTGGTTAGAAAATTCCTTAATTCCCTGATTTTCTTTTTTTTTTTCTTTTTTCTTTTTGGTTTTTTGAGACAGGGTTTCTCTGTGTAGCTTTGCGCCTTTCCTGGAACTCATTGTGTAGCCCAGGCTGGCCTTGAACTCACAGAGATCCACCTGCCTCTGCCTCCTGAATGCTGGGATCAAAGGCGTGCACCACCACCGCCCGGCTAATTCCCTGATTTTCAAGGGCCGTTTGTGTTTGGAGCATAATGAATTTATTATCCATTTCTTTAATGGGATTTTACACTTAGAGATAGAAATGCAGAAGCTGCTAGATTTAACAGGCACGATACAAACTGTTTGAACTTTCAAATTTAAAAATATCATCGAGATGAGAACCCTAACCTTCATTACTTGGCACAAAGAGGGAAGGAGGGCAAAATGGGAGACCTAGGAAATTAAAGTGAAAGTTTCATTGCTTGCTTTAAATCACTGTTCTTTGGCCCAAACCCATTACAACAGAAATCTCCGTAAATCAAAAAGATTTTGGTTCCTTACCCCCACTAATTTTGAATATTGAATAATAATTCAATATTGAATAACAAATTAATTTTGAATAATAATTCAATATTGAACTTATACATTGATTTTTGAATAATAATTCAATGTGAAATAACTCTAGAACTACGAAAAAAGTAATTGAAACGGGGTCCTAAAATTGATTGTAACTGAGTTGGTCTGCAGGACGGCTGCATCTCAGAAGTGATTTATCATTTTTCGACTCTGGCTTGCCTTTCTTCTTATTTTTTTAATAAAGCATAATTTTAACTTAGAGCTTATTAAGTGCATCTGAGTTACGGTTCACTCATGTTTGTCATTAAAGGTAATTTTTCTCACTCAGAATTCCTTGGTAATTTCCTACAACAGTTTCCTGTGAGTATTATAAAGCAGAAACTCTGACTGTGGCTCTGTCCTTAGATTGTGTGACCTTGAACACATCTGTGAACCTCTCCAGATTTTATTCTCTTCTCCTCTAAAACAAGAGGTAAAATTAGATAATCTGTTCTGTGTTTGTTTGTTTCTTAGCTACAGCTTAAACTTTTGGCTTGAAGTGAATTCATCTTAAAACTTCCTATGAATTAATGCTCCAGACTTAAAGAAAAGTCTGCTGGGTGGTGCTTGTCATTAGAATTCCTGGTCACTAAATCAAGACAAAAGGATTATCCCAGGGGAGGGATCAGGCAGCAACATTTGATATGCAGGTTCAATACCAGAAAAGTTAGGTGACGTGGTAGTGTAGACCGGATATCATGGTAGGGTGTAGTCAACCATAGGTGCCTGTCTAGCTAGGCCTCATATAGTGATAGTCACACTTTAATACCACGCACACAGTAGGCAGTTGTGACTTTTACTTCCCTTTTGGATGTGTTTAACATGCCTCTACATGACTATTAGGTTGTTTATGAAGATGATGTATCATAACATTCTAATGAATACATTAGAACTCCCAAAGGCACATTCTGAAAATGGGGCTCGAAAGACATAGACTGTCTCTGTGTGAGTAGAACTCCTTGAATCAGGGGCTTGTGACTCCCATGACACAGTGTCTGGAGTCTAGTAAGTCTTTCTTAAACGAATAATAAACTTCTGGAAAGTTTATATGTATATGAGGTCATAACTATAACAAAGAGTAAAGACTCATTTGAGATTAGTTTATGTGGGAAGATTAAAAGTAAAGGTTATAGCCTATGTGCCTTCCAAATTCATTTTCAAAAAGCAATTTATTCTCATTTTATTGTATTTTTTACAGTATAGTGGATGTCTTAGGGTATAGATTGTAGTATTTTAAATTAAGTAACAAAAATGACAGAAACTACACACACACACACACACACACACACACAAAACCTAGAATTTCTTTGCCTTTTTCTCTAACATAATTTGAGTTTGCTCAAATATTAACTGTTTGAAGTGAATAGGGAGATCTTATGCATAGTATGAGGATTAAGAACTGGTTCATTGGATCACTTCTGAGGAGCAAATTAGTATGTTTGTGCTTTAGTTTATACATTTTAAACAAAGTTTACCACCAATGTGCACAGCAGCCTCTCTGTAAGGAAAAGGCACTATTTTCAGTTGACGTTGTCAGTAGTTCATGGGTAGCAACTGATGTCATAGCTCCTTTAAAAACAACCAGCTTGCCCGCCGGGACAGGGACACTTTCTGCGTGAGTGTTGAAAACCCCTGTTGAAACATGGACCTCGGTAGAGTCTTTGGTCGACTCTGTGACCCATGTCTGTGGACATAGTGTTACAGTTGTAAAGTTTTCTATTGTCAGGTCTTCGGAAGCTCCTCCGGGAACGCTCCATGAGTAGCTCCAGAGCCGCCTCTTTGGCGCTCATGAAACCGGTTCATGTTTGAAATGGATCGGGACACAGTAGCTCTTTTTTTCCATTGGTGTCACCAGTAAAGTGCGATCTAGTGCATTCACCATTTTGTTGTTGTTGTTTTGTTTTATTTTTCGAGACAGGGTTTCTCTGTGTAGTTTTGGTGCCTGTCCTGGATCTCACTCTGTAGACCAGGCTGGCCTCGAACTCACAGAGATCTGCCTGCCTCTGCCTCCCGAGTACTGCTGGGATTAAAGGTGTGTGCCACCACCGCCTGGCTGTGTTCACCATTTTTACATATTCATCTTACCTAGCTTTTTTTATTAACATTTTTAAGAATATGTGTGTGTGTGTGTGTGTGTGTGTGTGTGTGTGGTGTGTTTGAGTGTGCTTGTGTGTGTGTGGTGTGTGTTTGAGTGTGCTTGTGTGTGTGGTGTGTATGAGTGTGTATGTGTGTATGGGGTGTGTGTGTTTGTGTGTGTGTGTATGAGTGGTGTGTGTGTATGAGTGGTGTGTGTGTATGAATGGTGTGTGTGTATGAGTGGTGTGTGTGTATGGTGTGTTTGTGTGTGGTGTGTATGAGTGTGTGTGTGTTTGTATGGTGGTTGTGTGTGTGTATGGTGTGTGTGTTTGAATGTGCTTGTGTGTGTGTGGTGTGTATGAGTGTGTATGTGTGTATGGTGTGTGTGTTGTGTGTTTGTGTGCACACAAGCAATCGTGCAGTTCTATCGGCTTGATGCAGAGCCTCATCTATGCTATGTACCCCAACAGGCCAGGAGATTTTTATTTAATTTTTTAAAGAGAAGGAACTTTAAAAACAGACACAGATTTCAGTGTAGTTAACCAAAGCACTGAAGTCGGCTGACCGAACAGTCACCCCCTTTCCAGTAGATGGCACTGGCCTTACATTCTTTCACAGCTTGTGGTGGAGCCGAGCCTTAAACACATAGGTGCATTGTAAAAATTGAAAAGAATGTAAGGCTATCCAGTTAAGAACATATGGATTTACAAACCAGGCTTGTCCCTGCCTTTACTGTGTTCTCACAGCACATGTAGAGTGAAAACCTCTTCCGCTTTCAATAGGATCTTGACTCCCTCTGCTTGGACATTTTTTGGAAATGTCTTTCATATGCAGACTTTCTACAAACTAAAACAAGTTTTCATAAATTAACCTATCTCGTACCAAATAGCTGCTTTAGCAGTAATTTATAGCTTTATATGCAGCTAAGTTTTTTGCAGCAGACCACCCAAGAATTAAAGAAAATTATACATTTTGTTTTGCCATGTTGTGGACTTCTACTGAGTCTTGAAATGTTATTAGTTAACATGTTGAATGTGAAGCATTGATCAGCTTTTGCATGAATGAAATATTTTAGGAAACTAGAAAAAATTATATTTTAAATCTTGATTAATGAGTACTCTGATATTGCTTTTGGAACAAAATGTCTTAGTAGCTTTATAATAAAGCTTGAGTTAATACTGAAAAGTTGGTATGTGGTATGAGTTTTAAAAATTATTTGTAGAGAATACATATTTCATCAAGGCTGGTTTGTCCCTGAATGGCATATCTATAAATATAAGGTATTGGACATATGACTTATTAAATATGGATTTTATTAAATTTTTGTTAAATGACAAATTAGTAATTATAAAATACACAGCACAGTAAAGCAATTAGGACAGGCATGAACAAAATCTGAAATGTATCTCAGCTGTTTTTGGCAGATTAAGTATAACAGTGTCTGTACAGAATATAAAACATTACTAGCTCCAGCAATTCTACAGGATTATAAATTCAAGACACTATGAACTTGGAGATACTGCATAGATACATTTCTGTATCTAAACATGCTCATAGTAGTAGTATGAGAAAGATCAGAGAGGGGTTCCCTGAACTGAGTAGCCTCTCACCCTCAACACATGAGCCCAGTGAAGGCTGAGCCAGGGGCACTGTGTAATGTCACATGCAGTTAATACCCATTATTTCTGGTGAACTTTTATTATCAGTCTTTCCCAAATCAGAGTTTCAACTGAAACAGTTTCAGATCAGATTTTCATGAGTGCTTTTGCCAGATACATTTAATTTTAAGTTATTTAAACTAGATTATTGAGATGCAATGATAAGTTCTATGGAGATAGTTTGTGCCTTTGCACTTAAAAGCAACTATTTATTGGAAAATTTAGTATTTGTTCCAAAGTCCTTAATTTTCCCCTTTATTTGTATTCAATGTGTTCACAGTTGTATCAGTTATTTTAAAATATGTTACAAAAGTATACATCAGGTTTTTAATGGATTAGTATGTTACATATTTGCACACTTAAACTTATTAACTTTTATGATAAATACTTCAGCACTACTTATGATTATTATAGTCAGCTATGTGATTGCAGAGAATGGTATATTATTTTAAATTAATAGGTTATTTGAATTTTAAGCAAGCCAAGAAAATCTACAATTGTAAATATTTCTACAGTTTTTATTTTGTAGGGTTTTATTTTGTTGCCAAAAATACATATTGTTTCAGAATGATTCATTCCATTTGATTAATTTTTAATATCTCTTGTGTGATTTTTAGATAAATAAACCTCAAGGTTTAGAGCCTTTCACTATATTATTGGTATCGATGAAGAAACAAATTGTAAGTTATTCCTTACTGGTTTGTTTTATTACCAATTTGCCCTTGGGCCCCCAGAAGTTTCCTTTTATACTTTTTATTCCATTTTTTCATCTGTAAACTGAGAATTATATAGCACTGTTATATTATTATTATTATTATTATTATTATTATTATTATTATTGCAGTTAGAATTCTCAAGTGTTATATTAGCTGAGAATTTCCAAAACCTGGTTGTGTAAAACCTCAGTTCCTTGCTGTCAAGGAGAAGAAAGCAGAGAAAAGAAACTGTGGGAAACACCCCAGACTAGTCTGGGAAGGTGATGGGCTGGCCAGGCAAAGCTTGTCCTATTGCAGAAAATTCTCGGGCCCTGTAGAGTGCCAGATAGGCTGAGACTTGACTGTTTAAGTGACGGTTCCATTCATTCTACAACTGTGTCTGTCACGCGATGGCCATTCAATACATTGTCCGTGCACTGGGACGAATGTCCGCTCATCCAAACAGTGCTACGTTGTGAGTGACAAGATCTCTGTGCTCGCAGAAGGTACATTCTGGTTTTTTTTAAAGATGTCCACTTAGGGTGCACGCTTTGTTAACTATAGGATGAAGAGAATCACGTTACTGATACTTTTCTGAGTCTGCACAGACACTTCCTCCTTGTTTAACTAGGGAGTCAGGAGCAGGCTGAGGAGTACCCTGCAGCCTTCTGCACCACATGACCGAATGGCTTCCCAGGACTGGATTTCACAGTACAGTAAAGGGTGTCAAAGGACCAGGTCGCTGTAATTAGTGGGGGGTGCTGGTGGGAGCAGAGGTGAGGATGTGCTGTGGGAACATGCCTTAGTATAGGTGGCGTAAAGTATAGGTTCAAGAGAGAATACAATGAATGGCCGAAAGCCACAATCTGAGGATCCCGGCTCATGTCAAGTAGGCGTGTGGCCACGTCAGGTAACTTCTTTGGGCATGAACTTCTCCTTGAGGGATTTTGTCTAAAGTTTGTGATTTTCTAGTTCATAACATGAGGAATACTAGTTCTGTTATTTGCCCTGTAAACCAATCATCAGACGAAGCTAGATATTCCTGTATTTGATAAGTTTGAATGTGCAGCTTTTTCTACTTTTATAATGAGGATGAAGCTGAAAATCCCCAGTGATGGGGCTGGAGATGACTCAGCTGTTAAGAGCACTGGCTGCTCTTGCAGAGGATGGGGGGTTGGATTCCCAGCACCACATGGCAGCTCCCAGCCTTCTACAACTCCAGCTCCAGAGGATCTGATGCCATTTTCTGGCCTCTGCTGGCACTACACAAACATGGTACAGAAACAAATATTCAGGCCAAACACCCATATACATGAGATAAAAAGAAGTAAGTCTTTAAAACAAACACTGTGGTAAGAATATATCCTAGTTTGGCAGTGTTTCTTCCCCTTTCTAGTGGACCCGTAGATAATGTATCATATTTAAAAATATACATTAATATAAGAAACACTCTGAGATGAACTACATCAAGACAACTGGTGGATTTTCCTAACCTGATTGGACCGTGGAAACGTCTCTTTTTCACTCTCCAAGAGGAACAACATGTTAGCATTTTTTTTTCCCCTAAGTGTTTGATAAAATGCTTTCTGGGCCATCCTGGGTCAAGTGATCTCATAGTCTTACATCCCAAGAATCATTAGATGTTAGACATTGTGAGAAGATCTGAATGTGGACCTCCAGAGAAGCAATAAAGGACTGAGTAGCTTCAAAGGAAAAAATTTTACTCTATCATTGACCATCATTTTTTATCATGTTTACTTATTAAACAAATGTTACTGGATATTTGAAACTGAGATCTAAAAAGTATTGCCATAGGCATCTAGAAGACTTTTTTTGGGGGGGAGAACAGCAGCCATTGAGATGGAGAGTTAAGTAAATATAGCATGCACATTTTAGATCTTTCTTGTGAACCCACACACTATTTCGTACAGGGAGTGTAAGGATGGCTAGTAAGTATGCAGGCATGCTCCCTTGAGTGTCTGTGAAAAACTTGAGTGTAAGCTATATGCCTTTTCTTGAGTTTACTCTGTGAAAAAGAAAATGTTTTCTTTTTCTCCAGAAAATCTTAGCTGCTTCTGGGATAATCAGTGAGCTCTCATTCACCTAGTGGAAGTTGCAGACTTGTTTTTTTGTCATTGTGCTTAAATTTAAACTCCAATTTCTTATGTGCTATAAATTAATTTTGGGAACTGGAAGAAGTTGAGTCTTCAGATACTGTTTTCTTTCTAAGGAAGTATACTCAAGGTTGTATTTAAATAACATTCTGCATGATAGTCTGAGAGGGCTCCTTTCAGTGGGCGGTTACCTTTTATCTCCTGAGCAGACTATGATCCACAAAGGGGAGCGGAAGGAAGGAGAGATGGGTAGAGAGGGTGTCGTGTGTGTGTGTGTGTGTGTGTGTGTGTGTGTGTGTGTGTGTGTGTGTGTGTCTGTGCGCACGCAAATCTTTTTGATTGCATGTGAAATGTAGAATTAAAATGAGCCTGTCTGGTTTTAATTTTTTTCTTTATGGGCTATGATGTTCAAGTGAAGACCCATGCTAAAAAAAAAAAAAAAAAAAATTAAAACCAGGGAACTCCAACTTTGTCAGAAGTTTCACATGCAATCAGATAGAATTGAAGTTAAGTGACTTTTTCTTCCTCTATTGTCACTTGATGATGGCAGTGGTTCAAACATTCTTTTTTTAGTCATATGCTTTGCAAGCAAGAAAATGCTTTCAGGATCAAGACATGCTTTAAATATTTCTCAAAACCCGGAACTTTGTGGTCCCCATGAACATGAACGCCCTTGCTCCCAAAAGTGCTTGAAGTGAGTTTGGAGGAATTGATAAAGTATTTTCTAGTTATTTTGGGGCATTTAACCAGTGCTGATGAAATGATGGCTGTATACGAGTTCAACAATGAAAAGTGTACAACCTACAAGTAAATCCAGATGTGTCAAAGGTGATTTTTATCTCACAGTCATTCAACATTTTTAACCACGGTTGCATCAGGGTGGATGAAAGGATAAACTCCTCCGTTGTCTCTCCTCAAGAAGACCACGCAGCTGCATGAATGAGGCTTTACTATAATGGCTAGACTCCTCAGTCATAGTAATTAGGTACCACACAGCTGATCCTGGTCTCTGACTGTACCCTTTCCTATCAGCTTACAACGGGAAACACAAACCATTCTCACATTTCCCTCCTTAGTTTTAAAATGACTTCATTTCTCAGATCCCAAAGTTCTGCCCTTTTGAATAGGAATCCACACCTTTTCTTGTTTGGTGAAGGGGTGACGACATAAAATGAGCCGATCCAGCTATCCATCCCCCATTTGCATAGTTTTCAGCAGGATGGATGCTTGCAGCCTTGGCTTTACACACATTTAATCCCAACCCGTCTATCAGTCAGCTGCCTCGGTGGAGTTTTCTCCCCTATTTGGACCTTTGCTGGCACTCTGACCTTGCACATTTGACTTCTGTGAATATTTGTGCTTCCCATTTTCCAGTGACAGCTAGACAGGGTCAATCTTTTTTTTAATATATATATATAAAAGATTTTCTAGTCGTTTTACATATCAGCCATGGATTCACCTGTCTTCCCTCCTCCCACCCCCGCCAATCCACCCCCCATTCCCATCTCCTCCAAGGCAAGGTCTCCCCTGGAGAGTCAGCCCAGCTTGGTACATTCAATTGAGGCAGGCCCAAGCCCCTCCTCCCTGCACCAAGGCTGAGCAAAGTGTCTCAGCATAGGCCCTAGGTTCCAAAGAGCCAGCTCATGCACCAAGGACAGGTCCTGATCCCACTGCCTGGGGGCCTCCTAAACAGGTCAAGCTAAACAACTTTCTCACTTATCCAGAGGGCCTAGTCCAGTTCTGACATGGTCAATCTTGATGAGGACAGTTTAAAGTGTACCTGTCCTGTGTGGTCACTCCCTTTGCACAGAGCTCTGCGCATGCCTTCCCTAAAGACTTCAGGCTGTGTTGTGTAGGAATCAGGACCTTTCCCTGCTATGTTCTAAATTTCTTAACGCTCATTTCAAGTCTTAACTCAGTGCAGATATTTCATAAGTGGCTGTAAAAAGTATGAGCCAGTAGTAAGCTTAGCAATGTGTGCCTTGCAGAATTTATACTTTTTCCAGGAATGCACATGCAATGGAAGATATTGGAGCATGCTTGCCCCTGCTGTGTTTGCTCCTGTGGATCCTAGCTTTCAGAGGGAGCTGGCAGAGGTGAAGCTAACAGGGTCCATGGAGTGGGCAGGAAAACTGGCCTGAAATGTCTTCTGAGTTTGCCTGTGCGTTCTGCCAGTGTGAACCTGGAGGCCAGTTTCTGCATTACAGTGCTGTGGCGGTAGCGGTAAAATACACGGCACTATTTAATTGAAGAAATTTTATATTTGTTTACGTTATGTTACGGGTCTTTAGGGCTTGGAGCACAGATGAAATTAAACTAAGTTTGATGTAAAAATTAAGGTCATTAAAAAAAAAGTTTGAAGTAATAATTCTGTGCTTCCTTGACTTATGGATGTTCCTTCCGTTAACTACGGGATTGCCCGAAAGTGGGCGAGGTGACGGTGTTTCCCAGGGTAAGCTCTTTGTTAAAAATGGCCAAAAGGTTTCATTCTCTATGCTCATCCAGCTTTTGTCACCAAACACGTCTCCTGAGCATCCTCTTAAACATGACTTGAGGTTGGGAACGGTGGTCTGAGTCAGCACAGTCTGCACACATGGTGTCTCTAGAGTTTGGCCAAGTGAATACTTTCTTAGAGACATTTGGGTGGCGCCCCCTGGGAGTCCCCCTAGGAGCAAGCAGTAGTGTTAGAAGAGTTCATATTACGATCTGTACAGCGCAGTCGAGTTTCTTGATTACTTTGCCTGCGGGCATTGCTGTTCAGGCTTCCCGCTCGCATGACCTGGGCATTGCTGTTCAGGCTTCCCGCTCGCATGACCTGTCTCTGTCTCTCATGGATGAGCCTCACATTGTCTTCTCCGCCTGCCCTGGCCATCTCCTGTATGTGTTCGGAACGTTCTTGAGACATCAGCACTACCAGCTGCCTCTCCCTCCCCAGGGCTCTGCCTAAATATCGCTGGTGTGAGACAGCCCACCCCCACCCATTCCATGAAGATTGCTGTCCCCCTCCAGCCCTGTAGTCCTGGCTCTTCGCCATGCTGGCTTTTTTGTGTTCTTGCTTACATTCCATCTTCTAAAAGACCTCATAACAGACGTCCTTGCCTTGGTTATGTTCTGGGTATCTTACCTCTGCCAGAATGAGAGGTCCAAGACGGAAGGACACATTCTGTTTTTGGCTCTGTGGTGAGTATGCAGAGCCATGACAGTATGCAGTAGGTACTCAGAATAATGGCAGAAGCGATCGATGGGTAGAGTTTGGTTAACGTCGTACCGCACACTCTGTAGCTGACACAGCATTTTTGAATACTTAAAAAAGTAGGGAGTCTTGGGTCAGTGCTCTCAAGGAAAACCAGGCAGGCCTGGTTTGGTGGGAGCCGGAGACTGGAAGCCACATCCTCACACCCTAGGTTATGAACAAGTGTGTGTGTGTGTGTGGGAGTTAGAACTGGGGATGCTTCTATAGATGGAGACTTTCCCCTCTGTGACTTGCAACTCTGTTCTCAAGGCCTTTATGAATTACCGGAGTTGTAAAAAAGAAAGCCAACAAGCAAAATTGTCTGTGCTATATATTTACATTTGATTCTAAAAGTGGTATAGATTATAGTTTTATAATCTACGACTTAGAAAGTCTAACACTACTATGCCTGGAATAAAATAGTTTTCCAACATGGCAGACTAATGTGGACTTGGAAATTAAAGTTCATAGTAAAAATGAACAGAGGCTTTAATTTTATGGCATCTGTAAATACAGCAGCAAGCTATTTCTACACGAACTTTACTGTTTTAACTTAATGAAACTAAATCAAAACAAGATACCTATCTCTTATTATTTTGGGAAAATGGGTAATATTTTCATGTTCCCCCGTAGTCCAAGAGCAGAAATTAAAATGCTGAGATCCTTAGGTTTGGTTTTATTTTGATTTTTCACACTGAAATATAAAGCATATGACTCAAGAGTGCTCTGAGCATTTAAGTAACAGATCTGATCTACTTCTCAACAGGACATTAAAGGGCCTTTCAGGGTTTGTAGGTGTGGTGAGAATCTTGTATGTACTGAAGGAATAGATAGAGGGAAAGCAGACGGGACCAGTGGGCAGATGTTGTTACTTTTTATGCACTATCATGACCACTACTGTCCTTCACTTACTGTCTTAACTTATTAGCGAGTAATTTTTTTAAGATGAAAATTTCCGCACACTTTGAGAAGAAAGAGCATAATTTTTTACTGGCAGAAATAGGCATGGGTTTACAGTCCCACAACTGTATGTTTGAGTTGATATGACTCTTTAATAAGTTATGTTATAACCAACTCTGTGAGCCTCAGTTTTTGTGTCTGTAAAATGGGCATGATTCTACCTTCTAGAATTGTGTGTCTAGAAATGTGCATGGTAGAGAGTAGAGCTGAATTTTTAGTTCTGTTTTCCCCCCTCGCTTCCTTTTTTTTTTTTTTTTTCATTTAAAAAAGATCACTTGTTAGAAAAAGACTTTTCTGGGAGAATTATTATAGAAAATAATTACCAGTAGGATACAGAAGTGCACAGAAATAGCCAAGCTGCTCCCTTTTAAACTGGATTTTTAGCTTCAGTGTCCTCTGACTTTGCACCTGGCGCCTGCTAAGTCCCAGTTGTTGCTATCTTTATAGCCACAGAGCTAATGCAACACCCAGATCATCTAAGGGCACAGTTGGCAGCAGGCAGGATGCAGCTCTTTTTCAGAAGTGGGGGATGGCGACAAAACCTTGGGACTGCAGGTGTGTCCTAACTTCAGCTCTCAGAGAGGGCACTCTTGTTGTGTCGGTGTAGAGAAGAGCTTCCTATTGGGGTTTGAACACAAGTCTTCCCTTCAGTAGCAACATGGAAGATGCCTTGGTATAAATAAAAAAGACACTGGGCATATTCCAGCATTTAAATACCTTCGGATTGGGTTCAAGGTAGATCTGACCCACATAAAAACGACGCTGTAGAGAATGGGCTATGATTAGATATACAAAGGGGGTAATATTCCCTCAGATGCACCGTGTTGTACGTGTATATACACTGACTTGTGCCTTCAAAGTAATGCTATTAAATGTTTAAAGAAAGGGATACCTCTCTCTGTTGCATACTTCTAAGCTAATTCAGAAGTCATTGAACAGATGTCGTATAACACTAATGTTAAATTACCCTGTGTAATAAGAAAATTACAGTCCCTAAGTGAAGATAGTAAAGGGGAGCCACCCAATGAATTACTCTCCAATTTCAAAATGAAAGGACGTCTGTAGAATTAACAGTGGCACCATGTGACTTTGGAAAAGTCAGTCTGGTAGGGGGCAGAGGACGCAGGGACAGAAATGAAGCTTTTTTCTGTACCTGCCAAATTTTGGTTATGCTAGAAGAATTAATACATTAGTACAGCTTTCAGTTGTCCAAGAAGTATATTATTATTGCACTGGGTAGTGAGACTTTTATTAAAATCTGACTGACTTCCCATTGAGTTGTTTAGTACAAAAATCACAATAACTGGTTTGTTTGTGTGTGTGTGTGTGTGTGTGTGTGTGTGTGTGTGTGTGTGTGTGTATCTTCCTTTTGCTTTTAGATATCCTTTAAACGCCTAATTACTTGGAGAACACAGTATGGCCAGAGAATAAAAATATCTGAAGTTTGACCACCTTAAATAATCACCAACATTTTCTCAGAGAATAAACCTCACTTACAGTTAGGGAACAACATTTACATTTAAGGTTGAAAAGCCAGGACGTAGGAAAATTTTGCTAATTTGGAAGATGACCTTTAAGTGCACCAAAACCAAATAATTTGTAGGCTGTGACACAGGGCGAATTCCTCCAAAATCTGTGTGAATACTGCTTTCGTGGTTCTTGAAAGGCAAACAAAGGAAGCTGCAAGGAAAGCTTTTTCCCCTTCCAAATAAGATGGGGGCCGACAAAGAGTCCAGCGGGTCCCTTTCAAAGTTCACTATTAAAATGGGGTCTCTGTAGCACAGCTAATGAGATGGCTCATGGCGGAAAACAATCTGTTTTTAAGAATGTTTAGATCAAAAGTAATTTCTAATCTATGAAATAAGGTCTCTTCAATACCCTTCATTCACCACTGAAGCTTTTATGTTTGTATTATTTACTTCAATCAGATGTTTTCAATTTTACCTTTTTTCCCCCCTCGACAAATACATGACATGGTTCATCAATACTGACCAACAGTCTTATTCTTTTTCCTCAGAAAAGAGATTCTGGGGAGAGGTAGAATGAAAAAGAGAGAAAGAAACATCTTTGCCTAAGTGATTTGCAAGCATCTGTGCTTGAAGCTACTTTTTATGAACACTCCTTGGTAAATGACTCAAGGTAAAAAAGCAGAAAAGCATCCAATGTTAGGAAATTGCAATCCAATACCATGTAATTTAAACCTGCGGTTGCTTCTCTTGTACTAAATGACATACAGATGGCTAGCTTAGCTCTCGCAACTTTGGAAACACAATTGGTCTTTTTGTATGAATGAACATATAGTAACCCAAAATATTTTGGATGGATTTGCTTAATTCTAATTGTTCAGATCTTAATTGTCAAGCCCATTGGAACTAATAATTTTAACCATGATAATTTGTCACATTAAGTTTGTAATTAATGAACTTCTTGACAAAATTAGCAAAGATACCATTCTAACAAATAAAGCAAAGTAATTTTTTAAGAAGTCCCGAGGGAGGTAAACAGAAACTCACCCAACTCTGAGCACTGACTGAGAAAAGGCCCTTCTACATTTGAGCTGAACAGACCAACCAGGGAAACATTTCTGTGTATGCCTTGGAAGCAGTAGGGTTTCTCACAGGGTTTCTCACACCACGATGAACCTGGTGTTAACTGGGATTCAGTGAGATGGGAGGCCCTCAGTGCCATTCCCAATGGGCCAGTTGCTCCTGGGTCTCTTCCTAGACCAACAAAGGATCACGAAGGCCAGCAGAAGAGGAGTCTGGCTTCTGCAGGCCTAGGCAAGGTTATCTCCTGTTTGGCTCTGGTTTGCAATTTCTCCTCCCTGTTTTCTGGTGGAGAATCAACCATCTGTCTAGGAGACCCCAGTTCTGGAAGCTGATAGCCCTTCTTCAGCGCCACACTCAGGGTAACTGGTAGGTAGTCTTCACTGGGTTTAATTCCATCATCTCATATTCTACATTAGGTACCTTAGGAGTAAACAGTGGGAAGCATTCCCACTACTAAATCAAAAGTTGAAGTTAATGCTCAGGACACTAAGAAGGCTAACTTCAAAACACAGTAGGACATCTTTGCATGGAGGGCCATCTGCACACTTCTTTCCTACTGTAGTGGGAAAGAAAAGGCATTTTACGGCAGTGAGTCATGGCTGTCCTGTCTCAGAGTTGTATTTCTTTTCAGCTGTTTGCTTGAGGAAAATAAAATAACTACAGGTAAATAGGTGTTGTCTGAACATTTTGCCATTTGCATACATTCAAATAAAAAACTACCCTAGCTATGAGTCACATTAGAATCATTTCATCATTCAGATACTCCTGAGCAGTGAAATCCTCCCAGCTGAACTGCAAGAGGACAGTATAAACCTCGAAGTGAAATCACACTCACTCTTCATTTCTCGGTGTCTTGCTCCTCCTCCCCCCGCCCACCTCTCTGGAATTCTTGAATCTTCTTTAGTATAAACAAATGCCTTCTCCTGAAGTCTACTGAAAGTTTCATGCTAACATGGTAAGATAATGGTCTTTAGAAAACCATGCATTTCTAAAGACTGCGTAGAATCCAGTGAAATATCTGATAGACTCACAGAAAACAGCAATTCCTACTGTAGAAAAAAAAATATATATCTTTAGGGTTCTCAGAAAAATAAATAGGATGGTAATTAAGTCATCTTGGATGAAAATGGAATGGTGATGGTTTCAAGCTATTCTGCCAAGTTGCAAAATTATTGAATGGGTCTTTATGTGCCCATTCTCATACATATGTGTATGTATATGTATATATACATATGTATATATATATATAGTGAATACTTACAAATATGTGCATGATATTGAATTCATCTTTTAAAAAGTAGTTTCAGGGTTCAGGTGGCATATAGGATGTACCACCATCCTGGGAACAAGTACCCAGTGAGTGTTTAGTATCATCTTCTAGAAGCTTTGGCTCTAACGCTGTGTTGCTACTCCAGAGGAGTCAGTTGGATCTTAAGGTACATTCTTTTTGAACTTGGAGACCAGCCACAGCTCAGGGAAGATTTTGTAGTCTGTTAGGGACTGGTTTGGTCATTGACAAGTGACTGTAGAGACTGCACTGTGGCGACCAGCCAAAGCAATTATTTAGGATTCAGGCTAAAAAGGCTCTTTCTCCCATATCCTCTCTTTCCAGGGTCATGTAGGGATAAAAAGAACTGTAAGGTGGTCTTTTCCCAGCAGGAACTGAGGAAGCGGCTGACACCCCTCCAGTACCATGTCACTCAGGAGAAAGGAACAGAAAGGTAATGTGTGCTGTAGTAAAAAGCCAGCAAGCAAATACTACTTTTCTCCCCGCTCCCTGGAGTCTCGTCTTCCTTGCTAGTTCATTCAAAGAGTCCTATACATACCGGCTAATCCTGCAAATGACTGGCTTTGAAAAGGTTGGACCTGGGACGTTGTTTAGGTTGAGGCTGAGTCTTATTTCTGCTCTCCTCCACTCAGTGACCCTTCTATCTTATATAGAGTCACGGGGCTTTTGTTAAGGGCCTGTTTTTAGTTTATAACAAAATGTGTGGAAGTAATAGTGATTTAGGTACTTTTTTTTTTTTTTTTTTTTTTTTTTGGTTGAAGACATCACAGTGAGGAAAACCATGAGGGACGTGGAGCTATGCCAGGATGCTGGCATTTTTGAAGGTGGCCATTGTAAGCATAGACATTTTGGCTGCAAAAAGAAGGTAGCATAATTTAGTTCCTTTCTACCCCACTCCAATTTCTTTTTGAAGCACATGTGGAGAGAGTATTTATTGGCTCATTTGTGGTTGGAATGTCAAAAATTTTCAATAACTGCCCTCACATGGCTTTGGTCCTTGGAAGTTCGCCCTACATCCTGGAAGAAAAAAAAAAAAAGAGTTTGTTCACTTCCAAGACTGTTTCTAGTGATTAAAGTCTCTCTCAGCTGATTCCAGCTAAAAAGTAACTTGCCAAGGCCCAATGATTTTGTTGTTTAATTTATACCATGGAGCTTGGCACAAAGCTGTAAATGTACCTCTGATCCAGGTTTATTAATGATGTAACTTAGTGTTTTCATTCATGAGCTGAGAGCTCTTTCCCACACGGGATCCTTGTTAAGAGGCAACATGCTCTTCCTGTCACAGAATCTACTATTTACTGAGTTGACTGAACGTGGAGTCTCTGACAAAGCGTGCCCTCGTTGTCCACTGGACCCGGTGGTGGGCTGGATTCTCAGCCAGAGGACTTGCCCGCCCTGGAGTGTGCATGGCTAGCGAAATGATTTAATGCACACAAACAACCAGAGATTAGGTCATTCTTAAAAATTCTGTTTATAAAAAAACCCGGACCTCGTAAAGAGGCTGAAAGGATAATAAGAACAAGCTGCCGAGCACACAGACTTTTTGTGGGGCTACCACAGCTGATTTGTGTTAGCCGAATGACCTCCTCGCCTTGAAGATCGCTAACTTAGAAAAATATTCCCTTAAAGCTGCAATATTCCTTTTCAAACTGAAAACTAAGACTCCTTCCACGGGAAGACTTGGACCCTGCTACATTTTCCAGTCCCCTCTTGCACAGTGTGGAGTATTAGAAATCTTATGTAATAATGTTCATTATGTGACTCAAACAACGGGCTTTTTTTTTTATTTGAAAAATATTCTAAATATTACATACTAGATGGCTTGATATTTTTACTTAACTTGTACTAGTTTGGAGTAGTTATATGCACATTATATATATGTATATTTGAAGTGTATTAGTATATATAGTTCAACTTTCCATGTTTGGTCTGTTCTCATTTTAGGGCCCAAAACCCTGGAAAGATTTACTAGAGAAATGTATTTTACGCCAATGTGTTCTCTAAGAACGCTAGCTTTGTTAATATTTTTTGACGATCTGTTTATTTTTTTATCAGTGCTTTTGAAGGAGAATACACGCACCACAAAGATCCTGGAATATATAAATGTGTTGTTTGTGGAACTCCGTTGTTCAAGTAAGTGTACTACAAACTGGTAGGTATGGCTGGGTCACATGGCAGCAGATTCCTTTTTGCTCATTTACCTATGAATCTTCGCTGAATTTGATTCTATCTTTTTCTATTATAAATACATAATATACATGTATATACGTGTGTGTGTGTGTGTGTGTGTGTGTGTGTGTGTGTGTGTATACTCCCTGAAAACAAGAATAATTACAGACTTTCCTGGTTAAATACTCTATGACAGCCTGGTGAATTTTGTGCTGTTTGGTCATTTAACATACCCAGCATTAAGTTCGTCCCACCTTAGTAACCATTGTTCATAGCCGGAGTACGAAGGAAATTTTGGTGAGCAGAGATCTATCTGCTCATGTATTTACTGATTTTTCTACCTTCAAGTGATACCCTTAAGTCCATTTATGGACCATTTTTGCAAGTCACTCATGATACCTTCAGATTAAAACATATTCATCAAGAAGTCTAGTTACAGTTCCACAATGACGGGAAATACCTGTACGTAAAATAAACATGAGGCAGACAACAGATTTTTATGTATAGGCAACACTATCGTATATTTGAGGTTAACATTATTTTTGCATTGGTCTAAAATCTTTTTTTTAAACTTTGTTTTTGTTTTTGTTTTCGTTTTTCGAGACAGGGTTTCCCTGTGTAGCTTTGCGCCTTTCCTGGAACTTACTCTGTAGCCCAGGCTGGCCTTGAACTCTCAGAGATCTGCCTGCCTCTGCCTCCCGAGTGCTGGGGTTAAAGGCATGCACCGCCACCGCCGCCGCCACCACCACCACCACCACCACCACCACCACCACCACCACCACCACCACCCAGCTTAAAATCATCTTCTTAAAAGATCCCAGCAGTTCACAATGATGGAGGCATCACATAGACTTTTTGGAGAAGAGTTAATTCTTGGTCTGGATAGGATAATCTTACTCAGTGAAGGATAATCTTTACCAAAGAAGTTTTAGCTGGGTGAGTAAAATCCTAGAAGCCTTCTATATCCCCCAAACAGAAGGCTTACTTGAGAGTGAGCATCATTTATCTGACACAGGATTACAAAGTTTCACAGAAAGAATGAGTAAATAAAAATCTGATAGCTGTAGCATGGAAAACGCACTTTAACTTGCTCCATATTTCTCCTTTAAGACACTAACATTTGCAGATATTTCTGAAATAACAGGAAAATGGTAGTTTCCTTAAAATTTTTTAAGAGTTTTGAACTTTTCTCCGATTACATAAACCTTCTTGCCCGTTAGTGTTGGTTGACAATCTGTTCTGAATTCTTATGTATTTTTTTTCATGTTAAAAAACCAACCTTCAAATTGTCACCCATTTCCTCTCAGAAAACACACATCCTCGTATTTCAACACCTTTAGCTTATGTCATAATAGTTGACATAACACTTAAGATAGCCGCTGAGCCGTGCTAAACTGGTTAATACCCCAAATGGTAAAAGCTGCCCACATCCCCTTCACGTTTTGTTCAAGATGCCCCACCTCTCCCCAGCCGTGCGATTTCACTGAAGGACTCGGTTGAAGGAAAACTTGCAGTTTTAAATAAGAAACAGAGCCACTGTAGAGGATGGATTTAACCCTTGTGAGAGTTTGAATCACAAACCCTGAAAGCAAGACCCTTATCCAAACATGAGAGCCGGTGAGAGTCACGTTCACTGTTCGCCGGGACACGGCATCATTTCTTTTGAGCATTCCGGTCAGCTTCTATTTCCTAAAAATGCGGAGAAATCGGATTGGACTTTTCGTTCACACTTTTGGCGGTTTTCATCGTTCGCTTGGCTCTTCTTGCTTCCGTGTATACTCTGAGAGAAAAGCATCCCTGCTCTTCTCTTGTTGGAGATGGAGTAGTTTATTGGCCTGAAAGTTGTCTTCACTTTCAAAGTATGTGCCCTGGGTGCCCACAAAGACGTCAGGGGCCACAGGGCATGCGCAGTTTTGAGGAAGTCGATTTTCCCGTCTTCCATTCCTCTGGGCACATCCGCTGAAGCTCAGAGGTCAGTGGTCTGCAGCTTCTTCCCTTCCATCTCTCTTCTGACTGCTGCCTCACACTTCACTTGGGATGGTACACCTTTCCTGTGTCCCAAATATTGCTGGAATTTATTGTCCTCAGTTGTTGTATTCAGGCATCGAGCAAAATGATAGTCCAAGGATGTATGACTTTTGAAGACAAACTCCTGGAAGGAAAACAAACAAACAAACAAATCATGGAGATAGTGTTGCAAAACACCTGACATAGGTCAGCAACACTACCCCTCACTGCCAGCTTGTATGTCTTTCTATCTGTGTAGCCATTTTCTACCCAGGGACTTACATGGGTAAGCGTGAGAACACATATCCAATGTGTTTATACAAACGATAGAAACTGAAAGTTTGGGGTGCTTCATTGTTGTTTGTAGAAAAAAAAATCTGATGTGAGTGATGTATATGTTGCTAAGGACAGGCTTTATTAGTTCATATGATTAATTTCTACACTTATATATGATGGAAATATGTAGGTCTGAGGTTTTGACAGGAATACTGTAAGCATATGTACAGAATACAAAACAACTGGAAATTCATCTTTTGTAGTTATTTACATTTCTGGTAATGTATTTCCATTGTATCTTCGTAAAAGATACAAGGGAAAAATTATTATTCAGCAAGTCCAGATTTAAAACCCACATAATTGCTTGAACAAGAAAGTTTAAAGGATTCTAAACTATAACATAGGGTTGGGATAAAGAGGAGTTTGCTAGTAAGAAGTGAGAGGAAATTAGTAAGGGTACAGACACAGCGAAAATAGTGGTCATGAGTACAGACAGCAGGGATGGTGGTCATGAGTACAGACAGCAGGGATGGTGGTCATGAGTACAGACAGCAGGGATGGTGGTCATGAGTACAGACAGCAGGGATGGTGGTCATGGATACAGACAGCAGGGATGATGGTCATGAGTACAGACAGCAGGGATGGTAATCATGATCTCTAGTACAGAAACAGAAAAGTCTAGAAAGATCCTCCTCCTCAGACCCACACCTACTTCCTCTCTCTGGGGTTGAGAAGGAGATGGTGGAATTTCAGCTACTACATGGCCGAGAACTCCTGGC
Source organism: Peromyscus eremicus (assembly GCF_949786415.1). Lineage (NCBI taxonomy): Eukaryota > Metazoa > Chordata > Mammalia > Rodentia > Cricetidae > Peromyscus > Peromyscus eremicus. Next base: position 8,736,048 of record NC_081434.1, read on the forward strand.
TGTGTCCCAGGGGTGTAGTGTACTGGAAATACAAGTTTGCCCTGGAAATCTGCCTGTCAGAATTCTTTGGAAAACTCCCCCTTTGAGTGGTGAGGAGAGCTGTTGGCTGAATGGCGTCTCCGTGGAAGCTGCTGGCTCTTCAGTCCTGCTGCTTGAAGCACACCGAAGTCCCCTGGCGTTGTGGGAATCTGGCACCTGAGAAGCTCCTCTTGTTGCAGTGGTTGAACTCTTAGATCTTGAGTTTGCTGGAGAAAAGGGTGCGGCAGACGCTGTTCTTCAGGAATGAGGTACTGGAGAAGCAGTAAATGTAGAGGGAGCCTGGCATAGAGAAACTGTCTACAAGGCAGGCAGGAGCCTGGCGCCGATGTAGCTGCCCGTGTTTCAAGAACTAGACAAGGAGTCATTTCAATATTCTTTTTAGGGATCCCTGATCAAAAGTTTGAAAACCACTCCTGATGCCAGTGAATTAGTTGTATTACTGCTAGGGATTCTCAAGAGGCAGTTTGTTTCTCCCTTGAATATGAAGTATAGAAAGAAATGCTGAATGCTGAGTGAGATGTGTTGGTTTTTTTTTTTTTTTTTTTAAGAAGGAAGGGAATGAGGGATGAAGAGAAGAACAGACTAACTAGGAATATTCTGAGAAAAAAAGTCGGGAAACAAGTGAAGTACTGAATCTGGAAATGTCTAAATGCTTCCCAAACTTTCGTTTTCATTCTCTGGTCCATACTGATAGCATGCACATGCACATGCATGTATGTGCATAAGTTTCTCTTTAAAGCTTTCTTTGTGTGTCTGTGTTGAGGTACGTGAGTGAGAGCACCTGCTGTTACTTGCATGTGGAGGTTGGAGGGTGACCTTGAGTGTTGGTCCTCATCTGCCATCCTGTTTGTGAGCGGCGTCTAGCTGTTCATTGCCATGTGTGCCGGCCTAGCTGGTCCATAAGTTTCTGAATTCTCCTCTCTCTGCTCCACTTCTCCTCATAGGAGCATGGGGATTACAGACTCGCATTACGGCATCTGGCTTTTACACGGCTCCTGGGAATTTGGACCCAAGTCCTCACACTTGGGTAGCACCGTACCCACTGAGCTATTTCCCCAGCCCATAATCATCTTTTACTTGACTGACACACATATATTATACTTCCTCGCAAAAATGTCTATTTAATTATTTTCATTTTATTTCCAAACTTGTAATGTAAACCCTTTCCTTCTTTGGACAATACGCTGCTTTCTTTTGGCTTCCTGAGTACAAGAACCTCATTCACAGCCTTCTTATAAACCAAACATGTAATTCATCCCCCAGTTCATGTTTTCTTCACATTCACAAATTTTACCAAGCTAGTTTATGTCTCACACGGTCCTACCGACTTTCAGTTAGTAGATTTACTGACAGACGCAAGAATGTTCTCACCTCCAGTTATTTGCACTCTTAAAATTTCATAAAGTGAATTTATTACGCATCAGATAAACCAGAGAGAGAATTGGTAAAACAGTTAGATTCAGAAAATACTTTAGACCACTTATATTGTGCTGTGGCTGATACCTTGCCAGGTGCTGTGGGATAAATAAAATAACATTACAAAGTATTTTTCTCACTGTAGCTATGGTTTTGTTGGGAGTCTGAAAAAAATGACAAATGATTATAAGTATCACAGTGCTGCTGCTTGAAACGCTTTCGTATGTAATTGGAGGATATATGACTGTGTCAAGTTAGCAAGGGTTCATGGGACATGAGGCCACATTTTACTAGGGGGAGGGAGAAGGGGAAGAGGGAGGGGAGGGAGAGAGAGGGGAGAGGAGGTGTGAGCTCGGTTTTTCTCTGGTATGTGGCAGACCAGCCGCCACTTTTATGACCCATGGTACTCTTGAGTGGGGAGAAGTGAGAAATATTAGCTAGAAAGAGGAGATACCTAGATGACGAGAGGAAAGACAGAAAACACAGGATAACCTCGAAAGGGCCTGGGTCTGAACCTACCAGCCCTGAACTTTTCCAAAGGGCTTTTTATAACAATGCCAAGGGGAGGGGCAAAAGACCTCCCCCTGCTCAATACAGCCAAGTGTAGACCCTTCCAAAGACCTGCACTCAGGCCCGTGGTCCACTCATCCTCCATATGCAGACCTGCTGGATAAAGCCACCAGGAAAACCTGATGGGCTCCAACGCTGGTGGAGGATCCTGACAATATTAGGTGAAAAGAGGAATTAGAGATAAGATCCAAGGTGTATTTTTTCAAGAAAATGGGGCCAATAGGAGTGGACAGATGGACTGTGTTAGGAGTGATGGGGGATGTAGCTGAAGAAAGGCTTTTAACCTACTTGAAATCCTGTAAGGCCCAGCATCCTGTTCTCCATCAAAGTCTTTGTCTCCTCCTTCCAGAGTAAACGTCATCCCACATCTCTGTTCCTTGGCATGTCCCCTCCATCACTGCAGTTACCGCTTTGTTCTGGAGTGTGTGTGTGTGTGTGTGTGTGTTTACCTTCCTTCTACTAAGTGAACTCGGCAGTGGAAAGACCATACCCTAGTAATGTTTTTTCTCTCTTAACTCCAGGCCTGTAATAATCACTAAATATTTATTGGTTGTTCACATGCATGTCTCACTATGGTTGGGTTGATTTTGGAGAAATTTTGAGTAAAGGAATAGCATGATGAAACGTGGAAGTCAGTCATAACAATGCACAAAATGGATTTCTGGGAGTCAAAAACGAGGATATAGGGTTATCGAAGAGTCATTGGGAAGCTTTTCCAGGTTAGCTGATAAATTGCAACTTTATCTATGTGCACTCATCCCCTGGTCCCTTTGTTTGTGGCTTTGAAGACCCACACAGAATATCCATATTCTGTGTTCATAGTCATCCTCCTTGAGCAGCTCATTTTGTGATGCAGGCTCATTAATGAGAATAACAATACTACTAAAATAATATCTAATGCTTACAGAGCAATTATCATATACCTGGCATGGCCCTACGGGCTTCGTATGCAAATCATGTAACCTCTACAGCTCTGCATTTTGTGTAGATAAAGGAACTAAGTAAAGAAAACCTATGAGGATCACTCGCATGTGAGTGTAGTTTAAATAGTAATGCTCAATTTCAAAAAAAAAAAAAACAAAGGTTAAAGAATTATATATTACAATGCTTTATATCTTATTTTGGCCAATCAGGCATGATTATTTAATCAACATCACTAGAACAAATGGAACACACACAGCTCCATTCTTTGTAAAGGTTTTTTTTTTTTTTTTTTTTTTTTTTTTTTTTTTTTGCTTGTCGAATCGGAGATCATATCTATTTAGAAAAAAGGGTGAGCTCTGTTGTGACCAATTGTCAAGAATGACTCTGTTCGAAAGACCCTTGGAACCACCCCAGTAAGATGTCCTGAAGGTGCAAGAAGCCAGTAGCCATCCAATCCCTCACAGGCAGAGCTGGGCTGACTGGGAAGGATCGGAGCAATGGAGGCACAGTATTTTCACATACTGGTTCCTCGTCGTCTTTTTCTCAAGTAGCTTGATTTCAGATTTATCACTTCTTTCCATTTTTTTCTTGTTGTATTTCTAAGAAGACCAATGTCAACTGGCACAAGTAATTCTAAATGCCTTCTCTGTATTTCCATCTTCACTGAGGAACCAGATAGGGACTGGCCAAAAGCAACTCATAGGATATGTAGGGTGCCAGCCTAGATAGGTAAGCTCAGATTCGTTTTCCATAAAAAGGGGAAAGGGAAGCCAAACAGGGTAAAAGCTCAATGCACAAACATGCCTAGTATACTATTCTAGTTATTAAAATAATGTTAAATGTGGGTGGCTTGAGCGAGTTTAGGGGCATATAGTATCACAACAGTCTAAAGGGGGTCTGTGAAATGCAAGAGCATAGAGCTTGTCAGAGCAGGTCTATTGGTTAAAAGTAGATGCAGGTGTGACAAGTGACTGCTTCCACCCTGCGCTGCCACCATTCAAGCGGAACTCTGCTGCCGCCGAGCTGTGCACACACGCTATATTTCACATGCGCCCCCCTCCGATATTTTATTCTAGACCACCAGAAAATTGAAGCCATTTTTCAGCTCTTTAAGAACATAAGCTCTTTCATTGAGAGAATTCCAGTCCAGTGCCACACGCAGCTGACTCACCTCTGCTGTTCCCTGCACATTCTTCCACTGAGCACTACAGGAGACGTTCAACATGACCCCTTCGCCCTCTCGAACGAACCACTCGGTGCCTGTGTGGCAGGGAGGATGGAGTGAGGAGGAAGACGGGGTTGTTTATGGTTCTCCTCTATTGAGAGCTTGCTTCCTCGACCCCATCAGCACTATTCCTGCGGTCTTTACCATTTCAGCTACGGTAGAATTCTGGAGGCAACATGCACTTATCTTCAAGATCGCTTCTTCATGGGATTCTGTTGGAAATTGGTTATAGTTCTAGAAAGGTGCTAACCATCACCGCAGTGCATTTAACTTTGAAGTTTTAAAGAATTAACTTGCCCATTGCCAATATCTAAATCCTTTAAAGCTTTTCAGGGAAGGGAGCATACTCTGAAATGAAGCAGAGTCTGAGCGGTGGCTTTACGTGAATTTTGTTTAACTGGACAAGTTGTGTGTTTTTGAAGAGAATATGGAATTGAGTTCCTGAATCCCGCTGGCCCTTCTTGTCGTCGTCTTACACACTCCTGTGACCTGCAGGAGCGGTGTTTGTAGCAGTCACTTTAGACCTTTGTAGGAGTCACTTTATACCTTTGTCTCATTGGAGAACTCAGGATGAGACCAGAGATGGGTTGGGAGAAATGACTTTCTTGGCCTACCGCAAGGACAAGGAGTAAAAGTCACCACTGATGTCCGACCTTGAAACCACTGTGGGCAGGGAGAGCACATTATTCAGAGGATGGAGAAAACCCGTATTCTAGAAACTACAAAACTATAGCAAGATGTAATTCAAGGTATGGTGATATATAAACAAAGCTACACTTTTCTTTTTAAAAGTTATGTACATATACGTACAAAAAAACTTGAAACTATAGTATACACAAAATGCCAAGATACATGAAGCTCTGTGTGTGTGTGTGTGTGTGTGTGTCTGTCTGTCTGTCTGTGCACTGTAGAGAGGAATATGGAGAAAGAAATTTTACCTTGTATTAACAAAACAATGATATTAACTTCCACATATAGGTAGGAATGGTTTTTTCTCAGCAAATTATCTGGGTGGCATATGTGTACACGGTTTACATCTGAATGGTGTATGTGTACACTGTTTACATCTGAATAGTTTATATCTAAACTATTTACATCTGAATAGCATTTTTGTACACTCCACAGTGTATATGTACCACACTGTCATTATCCATTCATTAGTTGAAGGACATTTAGGTTGTTCCCATCTCCTAGCTGTTGGGAATAGACTTGGCTGAGCAAGTATCTGTGGAGTAGGATGTCTAGTCCTTTGGGCAAATGTCCCGGAATGGTAGAGCTGGGTCAAGTGGTAGATTTGTGTTTCTTTTTAGCTCTTTGAAAATTCTCCACACCGATTCCTGTATTGGAATTCCTGTAGGTATTGGATGCACTAATTGCAATCATACCAACAGTGAATGAAAGTCCCTTTCCCCACACTCCCTCTAGCATTTGATGTCAGTTGTTTTGTTGATCTTTGCTCTTCTTTTGAGATGAAATCTCAGTTGTTTTGACTTGCATTTCCCTAATTTCTAGGGACAACGAACATTTTTTTGAGATATTTCTTCTTTTGAGAAGTCTTTGCTCAGGTCCCAGGTCCAGTTTTCAAATGGGTCATTTGCTTTTTCATTTTTTTCTTTTATTCTTTGCTTTTTGAATTTTTTAAATATATTCTAGGTATTAGTCCTCTGTCAGACGTATAGCTGGCAAAGATCCTCTCCCATTCCATGGCTTTCTCTCCACCCAACTGGTTGTTTCTTTAGCTGTGTGGAAGCTTTTTAATTTTATGAAGCCCCACTTGTCAGTTGTTGGTCTTCGTTCTTGAGCAGCTAGAGTCCTATTCAGAAAGACCCTTCCTACACCACCTGTATCCTGTAGGGTACTACCTATATTTTCTTCTAGAAGTTTCAGTGTTTCGGGTTTTGTATTTAGGTCTTTGATCCATTTGGAGTTAGTTTTTGTGCAAGGTAATAGATAATGTGTGTAATTTTCATTTTTCAGCATGTGGACATCCAGCTTTCTGAGCACCTGTTTCTGAAGATGTTTTCTTTTCTCTAGCTTATGTTTCTGCCATCTTTGTCAAATATTGGACAGCTTAAGTTATGTGCACTCATTCTTGGGACTCCAGTTTTCTTCCTCTGGTCTACAAGTCTGTGTTTGTGCCAGTACCACATTTTTTTTTTTTTTTTGTGACTATGGCTCTGTAATATAGCTTAAGATTTGGAATGGTGATCCCGCCATCATTGTTTATTGTTTCTAGACGTTTTCATGTAGAATTTTGGGGATCTTTAAAAGTATAGGGTTATGTTACCTGCAATAGGAGCTATGATGATATATTGTGTACTCTAATAAACTTGCCTGAAGATCAGAGGACAGAGCCAGCCACTAGATTAGACATAGAGGTCAGGCAGTGGTGGCATGCACCTTTAATCCCAGAACTGGGAAGCGCACACACCTTTAATCCCAGGAAGTGATGTCTGGGCAGAGAAAGGTATATAAGGCATGAGGAACCAGGAACTCACTCTCTTTAGGCTGAGGATTTCGTAGAGGTAAGAACTAGTGACTGGCTGCTCTGCTTCTCTGATCTTTCAGCTTTCGCCCTGATATCTGACTCTGGGTTTTTTATTAAAAGACCATCTAAGATTCCAACAAGGGGCCGTTTGACTTCTTTCCCTATTGTATTCCTTTAATTTCCTTCTCTTGCTTTATTGCTCCAGCTAGTGCTTAGAGCACAATATTGAAAAATATTGGGGGCAGTGCATGTCCCTGTCTTGTTCCTGATGTTAGTGGGATCGCTAGATGCTTTTCTCCATTTAGGATGACATTGACTGTGGGTTTCTTATTATAGCTTTTATTATGTTGAGGTCTGTTTCCTCTAGCCTTATATTCTCTAGGACTTTTACCATGAAGGCATGTTGGAGTCTGTCAAGTCAGGTCCATTTGTGTGACTTAATACATTTATTGACTTATGTATATGTTGAACCATCTTTGCATTTCAGAGATAAAGCCAGCTTTGTCATGGAGGAAAATCTTTTTGATGTATGTCTGTACTCCGTTTGCAGTGTTTTATTGATAATTTTTGAGTTCATGTTCATCAGGGATACTGGTCCGTAGCTTTCTTTTTTTTCATTATGTGTATTCTTTGGTGTTTAGGTGGAATATTCTGTAGATATCTGTTAAGTTCATTTGATGTACGGTGTTATTTGTTTCTGCTATTTCTCTGGTTTTGGTCCAGATGACCTGTTTATTGAAAGTAGTGGGGAAATGATGTTAATCTGCATCTTCACATCTAATAGAATACTTTTATAAGACTGAGTGCCCTGATTTTGGTGCATAAATATTTAGGATAGCATTGTCTTCTTGGCTAACTATTCCCTTCATTCAAATGAAATGTACCTCTTTATTTCTTCTATTTAGTTTTAATTTGAAATCTATTTTGTCACATATTAGGATAATAACATCTGCTTGCTTCCTGGTCCCATTTGATTGAGATACTATTGTCCAACCTTTTTCTCCATGGTGGTGCCCATATTTAAAGCTGAGATCTGTTTCTTTCTTTTTGTTATTAAATTTATTTATTTTACATACCAACCACAGTTTCCCCTCCCTCCTCTCCTCCTATTCCCTTCCCCCACCTCCTTTCTACCATCCCCTCACATCCACTCCTCTTCTGTTTCCACTCAGAAAGGGTAAAGGCCTTCCGTGGGAGTCAACAAAGCGTGACATATCAAGTTGAGGCAGGAGCAAGCTCCTCTCCCCTGCATCAAGGCTGAGCGAGGAATCCCACCATAGGGAATAGCTTTTAAAAAGCCAGCTCATGCACCAGGAATAGGTCCCACAAACAGACCAAGCTACACAACTGCCACCTACCTGCAGAGGGCCTAGGTCAGTCCTGTGCAGGCTCCCTAGCTGTCTAGAGTCTGTGAATTCCCATGAACTCGGGTCAGCTGTCTCTGTGGGTTTCCCCATCATGGTCTTGATGCCCCCTTGCCCATATAATCCCTCCTCCCTCTCTTTGACTGGATTCCCGGAGCTCGGCCTGGTGCTTAGCTGTGGATCTCTGCATCTGCTTCCGTCACTTACTGGATAAAGGTTCTATGATGACAATTAGGGTAGTCACCAATCTGATTACAGGAGAAGGCCAATTCAAGCAGCCTCTCCACTATTGCTAGGAGTCTAAGCTGGAGTTGTCCTTGTGGATTCCTGGGAGTTTCCCTAGCACCAGGTTTCTCCCTAACCCCATAAGGGCCCCCTCTATCAAGATATCTTTTTCCTTGCTCTCCCTTTCCGATCTGTTTCTTAGAGACAACAGGTGGAAGGACTTTGTTTCTTGATTCATCCAGTCAGCCTGTGTCTTTTGAACAGGAAGGTGAGGATGTTATTTAAAGTTTTTATTGAAGTGTGTGTAATTGTAGTCATTGTGTTGTTGATTTCTGGTATTGTCTGCCTTCTCAGTGGTATTTTGTGTTTTAATGATGATGGCTTTATATTTCCTTCCACAGTCTCTCTCCTATGCTCAATCCTCTGTTCAGTCTGAAATATTGCTTCCTGTATTTTCTTTACATTTGGTTTGTTGGGTATAATTTTTTTTTTAGGTTGTTCATATTATGGAAAGTTTTTCCTTCTTCTTCAATTATTGTGGGTAGTTTTGCTGGGTATATCATCCCAGGTAACATAGTCTTTTATGTTTGGAATACATTGCTCCAGGTTCTTCTGGCTTTCAAAGCTTCCGTTGAGAAATCAGCTGTTGTTTTGATGGGTTTTCCTTTATATGTGACTTGTGGTTGTTTTTGTGTTTTTTTTTTCTTCTCGTAGTTTTCAATACACTTTATGTATACTTATTGTTTCAGCTATGATATGCCATGGGAATTGTCTTTTCTGGTCTTGTCTCTTTGGTGTTCTGTGTGCTTCTTGTACCCATATGAATGCGTCTTTCCTTAGTTTGAGGAGGTTTGCTTCTTTGATCTTGTTTGATATTTGGTCTATGGCGTTGACTTTGGATTCTTCTCCTGAGTCTATGCTTATGACTTGAAGGTTTGGTTTTCCCACGGTGTCCTCTGTTTCCTGTGTTCCCCTGCCTCTGTGTGTGTGTGTGTGTGTGTGTGTGTGTGTGTGTGTGTGTGTGCACCTGTGGGCCAGAGGTCAACTTTAGGTGTCATTCTTCAGGTAGCATCCACCTTATTTTGGGAGACAGGGACTGGCCTTGGATTCACCGTGCTTGCTGGCCAGCAGACCCAAGAGATCTGCCTGTCTCCACCACCCCAGTGCTTGGGTTACAAGCATGAACCACTATGCCCAGCTATTTTTTTGTGGGTTCTGAGGATCAAACTCAGGCTCCCATGCTTGCAGGGTATACATGTTACTGACTGACCATCTTCCTAGCCCTTGTTTATGTTTTTGCTTTTTAAATTATCTCAATTTCCTGGCTGAATTTCTTACTCCTATTAATACCATGAATTGTTTCCCTAATTTCACTGAATTGTCTCATGATGTTTTCTATGTCTTGCTGAGTTTCCTGAGGATCATTATTTTGGATTCTTCTCGGGCATTGTGTAGATTGTTTGCTCTTTGGAGTTTTTACTGAAGAGCTGTGTTCCTTGGAATGGACCATGTTATTATTTTTTTTATGTCTCTCTCTCTCTCTCTCTGGCCATGGGAGGGTAAACTACTCAAACCTTATATTTATCTTCTCTTGGCCTCTGTTTTAGTTACTATTTCAAAACTTTCTCCCTCCTCTTGACTGTATTTCATCCCTTGGGTCCTGTTCTCAGAAACCTAAGGGTAATTGGTGAAGGATGACCCACCGTGATCAGAATATTTGGATTTGTTTTTAAACAGATGTTTTTATAAACTGTTGGTCATCCTTGACCAGACTATATTTTAAAACAACTGAGGGCTTACTATGTGCTCAGCTTTATGCTAATAACCTAAAAAATCCTGTCTTTTATTCTTTATAACAAAAACAGAAGGCTACACAGGCTGTGTAATTCAGGAAACATTGGGAGTAGGACCCAACAACTCAGGTCTGACTGGTCCCCAGGCTTTGCTTTCTCAGCTCTGGCATTACAATGCTTCTCTGCATTTTGTCTTTCCACTCAGCAATTCCCCATCTGGCAGCTCTCACGCTGCTGTTAATTGGTGCTAATTTTCTGAAGATGTCCAAGGCACTATATTTGGATGCTGAGGTAGGGAAGGCTGTGATTAAAGTGTAAAGAAGTGAGGCGAAATTAACAACTGTCCTCACTCTACTGAGTAGAGCCGACTGATAGACTTAACCTCTGACCGCTGGCGTTCTCCTCATTTGTGAGGCAAGGATAAAACCCACGTTACAAGAACTTTTGAGATGCAGGAAGTAATGTTTTAGGAATAGAAACACATCACTATAAAGGTGAAGCATTGCTATTAAAATAGTTATCAAGGGTTAGTCTAATGTTTTCTGGCCCAGTGTTCATTGGTGAAAGGGAAGGAAGGTACTGTGCTTGTTTGGAACAGAGGCCAAGGTTGAGTAACTGCTGCTTTAGAATTGTGGGGTATGGCTTGCATGCCAGTGGCTATTTCACATCGAGCTTGATGATGAAGAGTAGTAATTTGCTGCAGAAGATGGGTGAGAGAGAGAGAGAGATTGATTTACTTGTCCAAAAATAAAGAGAAATCTAGATAAACCCAGAAACCAATAGATCACAGATGATCCTCGTCTTTCAGAAATTGGTCAGTCTGTAGCCAAGATATTCATTGGGTTGGTATGAGGCATTTGTTTGAAAGGTTAGTGGGTCCAATGGCCAATTCAGAAGAAGCCCAACTGATTGCTTGGACCCCTGAAAGCCATGCCACTTTGAAGAGGTGGTAGGAGGCAGTAAAAGGAAGTGCAAGCTCAAGGGGACGACTCGTCTTGAGGCCACAGGAGGAGCTTCATACAGCAACTTGCAAACCTAGATGTCCCAGAGAACTGCAGCTGCCCGCCATGCCTCGCCCTGGCAGGGTTCTTACTTAGGGAGGTGGCTGTAGATCCCAGAGCCTATTCCGTGTTTTGCAAAGTTCCTCTATGTTTTTTTGAGTCTGATGGGAGATATGATTTGAGTGGTATCAATAGCGATTTAACACGTGCTGCAAAAGGACGCATGCAGCGAGAAATCAAAATAGCTACCAGCTAGCTGTGAAATTGGAAAGCTCTTCCTCATGATTAATTAGATGGTTAATGCCTTGTCTGGGAAGGAAGCTAATGAGTGCAGTTTTGGAAGTCTGATAGACTTGAAGTTGTAACTGAGAATGTAGGTCTGTATGGCAGTGTTCTGCAAATGGGTTCTCTTGAATATTTGTGCCATTATAATATTAGTTTTGCATGATTCTATGTCAATGAAATATTAATTTATGTTCTGTGCAAAAGAGGAAAAAAGTGCCTTGTGTTTAGGGACAAATTGTTTACTGAGAAACTTAAACTAACAGAAATCAAATGAGTACAACACACTCATGTTCAGAGTAGAACACAGTGAGTAACGTTTTCAAAATCTTTTGGCCACAGAATCAGTCTCTCAATTGAAAGACGTATTTCCGAGTCTGGTGTTTTTGATAACGTGAACTGTGAGATGCTGTAGCTGACATGGATGCATAAGTCTAGAACAAAGAGCATGCTAGCAGCATTGATATCACGGAAAGCTAGGGAAGACTGTGGAGATGTGGAAGGATGGGGATCTCTTACTTGGTATGTCAGTATTGGAAAAACACTTTAGTAGAAGGGGTTTCAGATGTTGGGAGATGGTCTAATTTTCAAGCTCTAAACACAAGTGGAGGATTATCTCAGAGAACGCAGTAGTCATAATCGGGTCAAGAGAGCTAAGGAAGGAATGTGGTGAGACCCGTCCCCTACAGTGGTGGGGAAGGTGGGCTGAAGGAAATGCTTTACTTTTTTTTAAGTGAAGAAAATGGAACAGAGGGAGACATTGAAGGGAAAGAGAACTCAGGTCATAGGATAAGCTTTAGGAACCAAGACTGGGCTTCTTCCAGGAATAGGAGCTTCTCAGGTGGGTAGTTGTCCATCCCCAAGATGAGTTTCACATTGTTTTAGTTTTCTAGACTAGCTAGCGTCCCTGCTGCCTAGACGTGGTTGCTGGAGAGCAGGACTTGGAACCTGGCAATTCTTACTTGCCATCATTTCCACTGCCTCATACACCAGGGAATGAACAGACACAGCAGCTCCAGGCCAGGTAACTGTTGCATCAATCCTGTATTCCATGATCGTGAGTTAGCTGGAAAGGAGCCGATGCCTCCTGCGGCTCATATTTTATGTTTGCTAGCTGGCATGGTCCGCGAAACAAAACGCACTCTCAAAAACTCACGCGTTGCTTTGGTTTTCAGTGGCATCCAGTTGCAGCGTTTCTGCTGGAAGGAAAATTGGCAGTATACCGCTGGGGATTTGCACGTTTTACTTCCGTGCATTTAGTTAAGTGTGTAGTGTTAATGGCAGTTCCATGACTCATAGTCTGCATAACCGTAAATTAACTCTGCTACCTCTGGTGTGCCTTCTTTGAGAATGTTCTGAAAGACCACCCAGAATGTGGAATTTACGTAGACTGCAAAGACTCATTCAAGTTGAGACACCAGTCACCACGGACTGACCAATTACACCTGCCTCCTTCAGTACGAACCCACTACCCGTTTGCTCTTCAAGGAGGTTGAAGCTATTGATCTTAAACTATAAAGGGCTTTTACGGGTTGAATTATGGCAACTTTATAGAAGGCCTCCTCTTTCAAATAGAGTGCTTTGTACATAGTAAGCACTCCATAAATGCTCTCAACTATGACTTAATGCGTGTTTCGACCTTCCAGTGAACTTTTCTGCCTGGTTTCCAGATTGGTGGGAAGGCTTCTGGAATTGTGTATTTCATATGTGTTTTTGCTTGGGGCCTTTGATAGAGTATAATTTTACTGACTATATGGAACTTGTCTTTTTATTGATAAGTCATTCTAGGTGGTTTGCTGGCCAGTCCAAATTCTTGCAATCCAAGATGTCACTGTTTGACTCGGGTTCTCAGAGATAATAGCTATACAATAAAACAGTAGTTTTAATAAGTTCACTAAGACAGTGGTATACACACACACACACACACACACACACACACACACACACACACGTATACACGTGTATGTATATATACCTATCTCCCAGGGAGTGAGTCTTTCCCAATACATTTCTACTTCCTTATTGTTTAGTTCAGTACTTCCCACAAAGATAACTTTATTACAGTGATATGGAAAATATTTTCCATGTGAAATTTCATACAGTGTGAGGGGACCTTCTTTAGTTCCCCACTGGTCCAAATGTTACTTTGAAAATTAGTAATATAAACAAGTTGGAATACTTAGGAAGGCGAGAAGCTTTGCAAATGTAAATAGGAGAGGTTTTCTTCATGTTAAAGGAATGCCAGTTCAGTTAGAAGGTCTCAGGATTACTTGGAGAACTTACAAACATGCATTTTCAAACCCGACTCTGCTTTTCAAAAGCTTGACGTGAGCTGGAGAAGTTGATGACTTCTGGGGTCATTGACGCAGGCCTTTGGAACTGGTGGTCCAGTGCACTGGACCAGGTCTTCCAGTGATGGTGAAGAGACATTCCACCTCTTTGCTTCACTCCCACATCAATCACTAATACAGAAAATGCCCTGTAGGCTTGTCTAGAGGTCAATCTTACAGAGGCGTTTTATTGAAAAGAACGCACCAGGGTGCTTTACTTGTCCAGAGCCACCTAGGAGTGTTTTCCTAGCTTCGGCCGCGTAGGCACTTGGAGGCTGCTGCCACTGTGGCTCAAAGGTGCCATTACGTCTTGAGCTGGCAGCAGGTCTTGCCCTCTACATGGCACCGACTTGGCAGGCATTTAGAATACAGCACTGACAGGGTCCTGGGGCCTTGTACTAAGGTCACAAGAAAAGCCTATTGTTGGAGCCCACTAGGTTTCCTAGTGGCTGTGTCCAGTAGGACTGCATAAGAGGTTGATAGGACCACGAGCCTGGGTACCAGGTGTTTGTAAGCAAGGGGGAGGTCTTTTGCTCCATCCTTTGGCATTGTTATAAATAGACCTTTGGAATAAAGTTCTGGGCCGGTGGATAAGGATCCAGGCCCACTTGAGTCTATTCTGTGTTTTCTTTTCTGTTTCTCTCTCCTTCCTTCTAACCAAGTCTCGTATCCTTCAATCCTCAAGAGTTCCTGGGGTAAATAATGGTGGAGGCTGGTCCCCACTACAGCCTGTGAGTGCAGACAATGTGTAGCAAGGTTGAGTTCTCTATGTGATGCCCCTGAGCAGGCCTAGGCAACCTAGTAGGAGAAAGAGGGTCCCAAGAGTAGATGGAAGAACGAGAGACACCCCCACTCCCACTGTTAGGAGTCCCACAAGAACACCATGCTGCATAACCATAACATAGATGCAGAGGGTCTAGTATTTGCAAAATTTTAAGACTTTAGCACGTTTCCATTCAGCAATATTTCCTAACCAAGTAACCACAAATCTGATTTTCGTAAGGAAGTGGAAGATAAACAATGCACTACGTTGTGTTAACTGCATAATTCATCACAGTGGTTCCAAGTGTATCTTGTTTTCAACATGGCTTGGCTCAGTTCTTGCTGCTCTTTTACTAATGATTATTTTGATTTAAAAATTTCTGAGCATTTGTGATTGATTAAAAAAAAAACTATACAGCCAATAGACATTTTAGCATTTTCTTGGGTTTGGGTTGTGATAGCCTATGTGTATCTAAACATTTAAGCTGACCGTTGTTTGTTTTTGTGTGGTTTGCATCTTGTCTATATCTTGTAGCATTATTGCCAAAATATAAATTTTCAAACACAGGGATCGATGAGGAATAATCTCTTAATGCTCAGATTTAAAAGAAACAGAATTTTTGGTTTTGGATAGAAATCCCCAAATAAAAGCAAGGTTAATGCATCTAGGCATGCCTTTCACTTAGCTGAGCTGGCCTGAGTGACACTGAGGCGCCCAGATGCATTTCTGTGATTGTCCTGGGCCTTTCCCTGGGGGCTGCAAGACACTGTGGCTGTTCCGCTAGCGTCTGCACACAGCCACTTTGAAGGCAGGAAAGGTGGGGAGAGCCTGAGAAGGGCCTTCCCTCTCAATAACCTCTCTCTCTTAAATGAAGAACGGCCTTTCCGTGAACACTCACCCACAGACTTTACCTCTCAGGACTCAGCTGGGCTAAGGGGCTGTCCTTGAACCGGTTATCAGAGCACGAAATCAGCACTGCAGTGGGCATGTCTTAGCCCCTTTCAGGAACTGCTGTTCAGTTACTGGCGAGGAGACAGACTAGCTGTCGGGTAGGCAATTAATAGTGTCTGCTGCCATTGTTGAACTCTGGGCATCCTTACAAAACAATGTGGAAATGCCACACTGAAGCCTACGTGTATTCACAAGTAATATGTAATTAATAAGTATTTTGAAAAATCACTAAGATGCAGTATAAGAAAACTTCCTTTGAACAGATACGTTATAGGCATAGGGAGGCATGGTAGTGCTATGGAGCCAAAGAATTAGCCTGGTCTGGTAATTTTTTTTTTTCAGAAAACTAATTATGAAGCTGATATGTGCAGAACATTTCTGGGATTAGGTAGCAGAGAGAATGGGAATATCTCAAATAGAAGAAGTGTAATGTAGTTACATTGCTTGAAAAAACACATGGATACTCACTACACTTAACTATTGTTCTGTCTAAGAAAAGCCTTTGCGTGGCTTGTGGGGGCAGGAAGAAATTCTGCGATTAGTAAGTAGGGCCCTGAAATGTTATAATTTCTGCCCTGAAACAATGTAGTTTCTCCTCATCTTCCCCAGCCTTTCCCCTTCCTCCTTCCTCTTACTCTGTACTGTCAGGGTTTCAAGTTCCAGGGTGGCCTGGAACTTGCTGTATAGCTGAGAAAGGCCTTCACTTCCTAATCCTCCTGCTTCAACCTCCCAAGTCTCGTGCCGCCGCCACCAGTCCAATCCAGTGTTAGGGATCAAATCCAGGTCTACTCACGCTAGGCGAGTATTCTCTGCTGTCTCAGACTGTATATCCTCCGCTTCAATTCTTTTCATTTGGACTTACATGGAATGTTCTGTAGAAATAGAAAATGATAGTTTCTATTCCTCCAGGAGCATACAACTCTAACCACTGGCCAAATCTACCCTCTCTTGAAAAGCTGCAATTTTGCTATAAAAAGAATGTCTATGTTATATAGTTAAATTATTTAAAAAATTTGAATGAAAACTGAGTTTCTTAGTGTCAACCTCTCTGGCTTCCCATTCAAAGGATCTTTGTTTTCACACTCGGACATTTGTCAACGCCAGTGTAAGACTTTTCTGTGACTTGCCTGTGGATGTAGTATGTCCACCAAAAGTGCATGAGCTGGAACATGGGTCCCCAGTGTGATGTGTCCAGGTGTTGGGTCTTTAAGAGATGGAGCCTGGTGCAAGATAATTAGGTCACATGGTCGCAATGAGCCACAAGAGAGGTGCTAAATAGAGGTGTGGAAATATTATCTCACCTATGTGGCCATGCGCCTGCTTAAAACTTTGGAAAAGGAAAAAGGGGGAATGCATGTTGGAAAGCGGGAGTAGCACCCAGCACCTTCCTTTGGGGATTACTGAAGGAACCAATGAAATCATGTTGACTGTAGTCTAGGAATAGAATGGGTATCTTGGGAACCGCCATGATTTTGTCCATTTTGTGTCCTGTTTTGTGCTTTTTTTGTATTCTGGTATCTTGATGTTAGAATCTTAGATGGTCTTAGTAAAAAACCCAGAGCCAGATATTGGGGTGCAAGCTTGAAAGATCAGAGAAGCAGAGCAAGCCACAGCCAACCTCACCTCGCCAACTCCTCAGCTGATCCTGTTTCCATGAATCCTCAGACTGGAAGCCTCTGAGTCCTCACCCGAAAGGGTCTCAACTGAACTGCTTTAGTTCCTGTTTCCTCACGCCTTATATACCTTTCTCAGCCCAGCCATCACTTCCTGGGATTAAAGGCCTGTGTGTGCTTCCCAGTACTGAGATTAAAGGTGTATGCCACCACTGCCTGGCTCTGTTTCCAGTGTGGCTTTGAACTCAGAGAGATCCAAATGGATCTCTGCCTCCTGAGTGATAGGATTAAAGGTGTGTGCCACCACTGCTTGACCTCTATGTCTAATCTAGTGGCTGGCTCTGTCCTCTGATCCTCAGGCAAGTTTATTAGGGTACATAATCTATCACCACAGTATCTAGTATAGCTACTAGAACTAAGCCTGCCAGAAATGCTTAGAATGGTGACTGAACGCCCTGATCTCCTCCTGCCGCCCATGTCTGTATGTTACACGTTCTTTTTTCCCCCCTGTGGATTGCTTGCTCCTGTCTGTATTTTATTCATGTTCTCAAAGAGCTTCTATGAACAGATTATCGTAGCAGATGCTATGATACAGTAGGACACAACACACTTCGTGTCTCTGACTGTGTGAGTGCATAAAATCTCATAGGAATTCGAAAGAACACATGTCATAGGGCCAATTTCCCCTAACTTCAAATCTGACCATATTAATTTTATGATCATGTATTAATTGTTCACAATGTATTTTTTTAATGTTTAATACTATGTCTGAGGATTATGAAAATGTTTTCTACTTTTTAATTGATGCTGGGGGGGGAGTGGGGGTGGTGGTGGTGGTGGTGGTGGTGGTGGTAATTGGCTTGTGAAAATGTTTTCTGTACATTTTATGGGTGTGTGTGTGTATATATATTATATATGTATATAATATATATACATATATATATATTATACACTGACCAGCTGTCTCAGGACAAGGTAAGATTCTTGGAAGGTTTTTTGACATAATTTTTATATCTCAAAATGTATGTTTTATCAAGACCTTTGTTGTTGTAGTTTCTCTTGAGAGACATCTGATATGTACACCAGGTATATTTGGATGCCCTGGCTACAAAGGTTAACTGCCTAGCTGAGGTCTAGGGAGGAAGTAGGTAAGGAAGCCAGTAGAGAAACATACTAGAGACTGGGTTGTCCTTGAGGATGGTGTAATCATGAAGCAAGGCCTTCCAGAGTCATGGATCTCAAAGAGTGACGTGAATTTGCATTGGCAATGGGAGGGCGTAGAAGAGAAGAACAGAGATGAGGCTTAGGTCTGGGAAGGAAATTGGGAAATCTATATCATAGATTTGTTTGCTAAAACCTATGATTGGCTGGACTAGGCGTAGAGCTAAGAGGCAGAGTGCTTGCCCAGCATGCATGAGCCCCTAGATTCAATTCATAGCACCACACAGAGAAATCCCCCATAAAACCAGGTCTGTGGTTACATACATACATACATGTGTACATACATACATACATACATACTTCTAGCTGTGTTGTATACCCATATATACTTATATACAATATGTATATGAAAAGTTGTTGATTCTGTTTAGAAATAAGGGGAAATTTGGGAACACTTGAGAAGATGAATTTTTGTGACCAAAGAAGGCCCTTGTTTTCCCCTCTCTTTTTTGATGGGTTCTCTGGAGGCTAGTTTAAGTGAGGAGAGCCACTCCTAAAATGCTTTGGTACTCTGGCATAATTTCAAAGAGCTCTTCTTTCCCAGTTAGTTAACTGCATTTTCCACAGAGGGGGAAAAAATCTCCTCTGTCCACGGAACATCCCTAACAGGACTCCTGCTGTTTGGGTCTTGTATCTTGCTGCGGCAGCTGTGAACATAGATGCCGTTGATGGTTAATGTGTGATATAAACCCAACTGAGCATGCCCACTAATTGGTTGGCGAGCTAGATACAGACAATGCGGTCTTAGAGTGGCCTGTGTGGATCGGCCCAGCCACGAGGTTAATTCTGCTTGACAGCGCATCGGCGGCATCTTGAGAGTAATTACCAACAGCAGTTTCCCACAGCCAGACCAAGGGCTTCAAAGGCTTCTGGATTTACAGCCCGTGTTAACCTGTATCTGAAACATAATGTTCCCACAAGGCACCGTTTTCTTCCTCCTCCTTATTAAGTGTATGGGGTTACCAAGTTCATTCACTGTGTGCTAAGGACCTACTTGGTGTTAAGTAATTGAAAATCTTTCATAATAAAGGAAAAGGCATAATTATGGATTGGATTTTTTTTATCATTCCACAATACTATTGAAGAAAGTTTATCTGTAAAGAAATATTGGATATTTTGAAAAATAAGACCCCTTCTCGGAAAAGCTAATTTTGAAAGTTATTTTTTTCTTATTATGTAATCTGAATTAATATATTGCATTCAATTGAAATGGTTGACATAAATATAGCTTTACATTAAAGGAAATGATTTTATTTCTTGACCATTATGTAGAAATCTATAATTACTGTACCTCCCTACCTCAGGCCTTTCAAAATTTTTATATTAATTTCTTTTTTTTCCTTTGCAGATCAGAAACCAAATTTGACTCTGGTTCAGGTATGTTTACATTAATAATGCTATTTCTGAGTGTTTTTTTTTTACATTATTCTCTGAAAAGTAAATCAATACATCAAGAACCATTTTGATTTTAAATGACTGAGCAATCTCTTTTCAAAACATGAGCCCCATCTCAAAGAAGGGCTATGGAATGCTTCAAATTATAATTTGAGAAGTTCACTTTAGGATCTTTCATAATTTTAAAATAAGCATGAAATGCTCTGTATCTGCAGGGGTGACTGCAGCATATGCTTACTGCTCACAGCAGAATATTACTTTGTAAATACACAAAGCATCTTAAATATTTGCAGAGTCTCTATAAATGATTTGGGGGGCAGATACAATAGAGATGGAAATTCATCTGTGGTGTAGGCTTTTCAATGTTTTATTGGGGGGGCTGATAGAAAATTAAAATCACCTTAGCTATTGTTTTGTGTCATACAGCAGCATTATCAGTCACATTACATGTTTTCTTGTCATTAAGCGTGGATGAAGTTGCATAATCCTTGGGATTGGCTGTATTTTTTACCCCTTGCTGAGATCTGTGTGCTGCAGAGATCCTGGTTGTGTTTACAATTAAATATGCAAAAATTGTCTCACGTTGGGCACTGAGGAATTATGTCCTTTGATGGATTGCTAATACATCAACATTAGTTTCCAATCCTAGGAGACAATAATTTGCCGGGGGTGGGGGTGGGAGGGATTACATAAGGTGTTGGATTTAAAAGTCACACTCTTACTCACGAGTTTCACTTCATCTTAGTCTAAATGTGCTTGCCCATTGAGCACAGAGAAACCAGTGGCTGTAAATTCCTCTAGATCATGGTATCACAGAGCTAGCTTGCTTTTCTTTCTGGTGAGCCTGGTTGTCCTTGTGTGGTACCGCTTTATGAGTTTCTCTAGTTTGGAGGGACTCTTGTCTCAGCTGATGAAGTCCGTAGATCTGACCTAACAAATTCATCTAATTTAAATACCAGGATTCCACCACTCTTTCTAATCAGAGTGTTCTGGGCTTCTGGTCACGTGTGCCACTGATGTTACAGGTAGACATTTTTGGTTTAAAAAAAAAAAATCAAACACAAAATGGTAACAATATGGAGACTAACGATGAAATGACATTAGAACAACTCTGGGATTCTTTTATTGACCCAAACAGGGTGAAAACATTTTAATAGTTGAAATCTCTATGTATAATAATAAATAAATTGATGAAGTATTAAATTCTTTACCCAGAAACTACATGTTTTAACAAATTCTCTGTCAGTCACCAAGGAATAAGATAATAAATGTTTCTTATTGATTATATAATTTACTTCACTAAAAAAAAAAAAAAATCAGGCAACCTGGTGTTAAGGTACAAGACCTGGAATGTGGCTTTTAAAAATGAAAAAGTCCACTAGGTTCATTTTGAAAGTGAAAACTGGAAATAGTACACAAAACTGAAATATTAGGCTGCTATTGCCAAAGTCAAATAATTTATGTTAAGATTTTTAACCCAAATTAAAGTACGCCGCTAAATTCATGCACAGAAGGCTAGTGTTTATCATGGAAATAGCTATAACATCTGTACAGGCTCACATTTCACTCTCCTGACCTAAGACTTCTGTCCACAGCCCTTTTCTTCAATTTCTGGTGTTTTTTGAATGTCTGTCTTAGACAACATCTGCATATCTTTGAAAACTACAGTTAGAGATGCCTAAGGTCTTATGGGAAATACAAATTAAAAGTTTGTACTTTGATTTTGCATTCAACTATGGAGTAAATTTAGATGTTTTCAAATTACGAAATAATTGTTTTCTCTTCTGAGGGAAATATAAGCTCACCATTAATGAGGAATGAGACAAAGGAAGTATGGTGTTAATTCGTGGATATTTTATATCATGCAAATTTTGGTGAATAAGATACCATATGTATGACTTTAATAGGCTCAGATTCTTTATTGTTCATCAAATACAGAAGTTGTCTAATGTTATACACAGTTTGACAAAGTAAGATCTTTAGCTAAAAAATGGTGCCACTCTTACTAAAGAAAAATAAACATTAAATATGATGGTCAATAACTAGCCATAAAGGAAAAGGTTTTGAAGTATATGTATGTGTATGCATACATTTTTTGTATATATATACATATTATTTGTTAAGGAAAATATCCAGTTTAGGACTTGAGCTTACTGTGCAACATTTGTAGTTTGTACAGCTGAGTTTCAGACTGTTCAGTGAGATTTAGAAGGAAGGAAGGATTTAATTGCCATCCCATAGTTAAAAAATCAGTGGTTGAGTACACATCAAATGATCAACCAAGAAAATAACAAAGTTTTGCTTATTAGTTTTTTTTTTTAAAAAAAATAAAGCCCACAGACAACCTCCTGCTAATTTTTAAAAGTGTGTGTATGTGTGTGTGTGTGTGTGTGTGTGTGTGTTGGTGTGGTGTGTGTGTGTGTGTGTGTGTGGTGTGTGTGTGTGTGTGGTGTGTGTGTGTGTGTGTTGGTGGTGTGTGTGTGTGTGTGGTGTGTGTGTTGGTGTGGTGTGTGTGTTGGTGTGGTGTGTGTGTTGGTGTGGTGTGTGTGTTGGTGTGGTGTGTGTGTTGGTGTGGTGTGTGTGTGTGTGTGTGGTGTGTGTGTTGGTGTGTGTGTGTGTGTTGGTGTGGTGTGGTGTGTGTGTGTGTGTGTGTGTATGGAGGCCAGGGGATAATCTTCGCTAGATGTCTAGCCTCAATTCTCTGGCTGAGAGCTTGTCAAGTAAGCTAGAGTGATGTCAACAAATTTCAAGGATCCTACTCTACCCGTGTCTAGACTGCTGTGATGTGATTACAAGCACATGCCACCAGGCCTAGCTTTTTTTTCCCCCTCTAATATATGGGTTCTGGAGATCAAGTTCAAGTCTTCATGTTTGGAAGGCAAACATTTTACTGACTGAACCATCTTTTTAGCTTCTTAAATTCATTTTTTAAAATTAAGAATTTATTTAATATATGTGTAAGTGTACCTACCTGCATGAGATTATGTCCACCATATATGTGCAGTGCTGGTAGAGGCCAGAAGAGGGCGTTGGATCTCCCAGAGCATGAGTCACAGGCAGTTGAGACCTGCTGTGTGGGTGCTGGGAACCAAACCCGGGTCCTCTGCAAGAGCAGTAAACGCTCTTAACCACTAAGCCATTTTTCTAGCTCCTAAAATTAAAATTTTTATATTGAAAATTTCAGCCATACTTAAAAGTAGAGAGTATAGTATTCCTCAAAGAGCACCACGTAACTATCATCTAAATTTTACTATTGTTAATAATTTGCAATTCATTTTGCTTTTTCCTCACAATATTTTAAGGGACAGTACATTTTATGTGGTATTTAAAAATCTGACAATTGCAGATTGTTTTGCCCTACTGAATGGGGGCAACTAAGTTTTCAGGATTGTTACCTGTTGTGGAAGTTTGGGCCACACACAGATTATGAATCAGAGGGTTGTGGCACTTGCGTGTTCATACTCAGGTACAGAGAGTGAAATTCTGCTTCTGGTAAGTCATCTAATAAGGAAACCCTGCAGCTGGAGCAGAGGCACTGAGTTTATTCTGATCTGAGACTCACAGAAACTCCCTGTCCTCATGATGAAGCGGGACATGATTGGAGCTCCTGCTTCTCTCTGTGATTTCTACGTGCCGAGTTTTACACTGATTTAAAAATGTGTTCTGTTGATTTATGACTCAATGACCCAAAGTTTGGCTTTGCCAGTTGAGAAGAGTGAGCTGGCCTTCTTTCTAAAGAAACCTGAAAGTTTTGATGTTAACACGAGTTCCTAATTGATGTCTCTTGCCTAAGAGCGTGCAGACCTGGAGATCTTACTAAGAGAGTGAAACAGTCTTCCTTTTATGTTCAGAAGGAGCAAGAGGCTGGGCCTGTCACCCCACCACCCAAGCAGGGAAGTTAGTTGATGCTGGAGGAAGCAGAGCATTGAGTTTAATACGGTGATCAAACGTGAAAGCTGTATCTCAAATCTCAGGAGAAACATGCTTTTGAAAGGCGGAGAACTGTGGAGCATTCTGCATGATAGGCTGTATAAACAGAGCCCTGGAGGTCAGTGCATGGATGCGAACCAATTAAATAAAGAACTCTGGCTTTGCTTTCTGTCATCTGGATGGGGAGGATCAGAAAGCAGTGTGGACAGATCTGAAGTGTAAGCTCTGCTGGAGGGAAGTTTGGCACCTTTGGAAAATTCATTAACTCTTTCAGCCCACACACCAAAACAGTGTTTCTATACAAAGGCTCCCAGAGAGTTAGAAATAAAGTGGAAAGCACTATTTTTTTTTTTTTTTTTACATTCTGGATATACTCCTTCACAGAAGTGTCAGTGAATGGAATGGAGAAAAATGAGGATGAGTGGTTGAAAAGACCCAGGTCTTCAGTGAGATTGTAGGACATTGGCAGCATCCATGCTCCTGCAGAATAACTGGAAAAAAAATATCGGTTTATTCTTTTCTAAATTCTAGGGGTAATGCAAAGATATAGTTTGGATTTACTAATCAGCAGGGCAGTGGGATGTTGTTTTCGATCCAAGACTGATGCTTGCACATTAGTGATTATCTGCTAAAGACTACCGATAGGCTTATGCTGCACTTTTAAACATCTCAGACAATGTTTGGGTAAAAAATGAACTACCAAGTTAAAAGGTATAGTCTCACGGCCCATAAACACGCAAAACGAAGTTCTCTATAGAAAACGAATAAGCCTATGGTTGGTGCTTGTGGCTTCTGTGCTTCTTAGAATACTTATACGAGCAATGGCTGTAAGGAAACGGGCTTGTAGAACACAGCGTCTGAAAGGCATAAGACTTCATGAAAGCAAATTATGGAGGATTAAGAGACCTAATGAGCATGGTTTAGGGCGGAGAGCAGAAGTGGGCATGTAGAAGGCTAGGAGGTCCTAAGCAACACGATAATAAAAGGCACGAAAGAGTATAATTATCCCGAAGGGTGGAAAAAGAAATCCAAGGAACAAAAAGCAGCTAGTGTCACTTTTATGATCTCTGGTTAAAAGGAATCCCAACGCCAGGGTAACGCCATCAAAGAACACACTCAGTTGATGCCCAAAGGCGCTGAAATGCAGAGTGGAGTATCGGGAGAGGCAGGAAGCTAAAGGGGATGGAGAACTTGAGCGCAGCACAGCTAGAGTGTGGAACTTGCCAACAAATAAGGCCGCTTCCCCTTCTCAAGAGATGTGGCCAAGGAAGATATTTTCCGTTCTTGTATGACTATGTTGACAATACATTTTAGTGATAATAAATTTCTTATTTTAATGACAATGGAGGAAAAGGGAATAAAATATGAGTCTCTCTATAAGAATATTGAAATCCACATTTGAGCATCATTCAATAGAAATAAAAATACTGGCAATTCAACAGTTCGTTCATTCAACATACATTTCTTGGGCATGCTCTGACCCAGGTGTTGAGGTAGTAGCTGTGAACAGGGCAGACACAATTCCTTCTCTCATAGAATCTTACTGTACTTGGTCCCGTGTGTGAATTCCCTGGATTTCTCTGTCTATTTAGCAGAGAAAGGCTGACAAGTCTAATTTGAGATCCAGATGGTAACTTAAGGAGCTCTGGTATTTAAGTTTGAGCCAATATATTTGAAGGTTAGACAAATCCACTTTTCTTTACATTGTTCAACGTTTCCTACTCAGCTTTTGAGGACAGCCCGATGGTAAGGACTGTAAGGACCAACATTGCACAACCCATGGTCACTGAGAGATTAACTAGAAGATAACAGTAATTTGTGTTTGTAAACTCTGCACTGTGCGTTCATTCATTTGTATATCCTGTTCAAGGTTGGCATGAGAAGTCAGGTCTCTGCTGTAACAACCTTGCTGGTTGTGTAGAAGCAACATAGCACATCATTATTTGTCTTTCAGAAACTAAGTTAAGGCAGGAAGCAGCCGAGCCTGGGCTGAGTGTGGAGGCTTTCTTTGAAGGAAAGTGTTCTTGTTTCTAGCACTTTCTAATTGGATTTTTGACTTTTGTGTTTGCTGCTAGATCAGAAATTTAAAATTTGTATTATCTTTTTTTTTTTTAAATTTGGAATTAAATCCTTTAAAGCTATGGATTGTCTCCCTTGAAATTATAGCCAACTCGTAGAAGGATTTTATGTAGTCTTTTAAAACGTTGCAGTCTTGGTTTTCTTTGGGGCACATTAATGTTTAGGAAAATGTTCTCACTGCTAGTACAGATGTAAGTGTTCTTCCTCCTCTGTAAGGAGGAGTGTAGATAAGACACACAGCATAGAGCATGTGTAAGAATGGGGATGACTAAGAGTCCCATAACTAAACCCATGGCATTGAGCGTATCCTACTATTTTTTTTTTTTTTTTGAGACAGGATTTCACTGTGTAGTCTTGACTGTCCTGGAACTCACTTTGTAGACCAAGCTGGTCTCAAACTCACACAGATCCACCTGCCTCTGCCTCCTGAGTGCTGGGATGAAAGGTGTGCCTGGCACACATCCTACTCTTAAGTCAGTTTCTTTATAAAAATATGTATAGGGTTAGAGTTATGGCTGCATTATTGAAATAGATTCAGTTCCTTCTTATTTCTCATTATCTGGAAACCTAACTTTAGCTGTGGCATTCATGACATGTAGTGATGAAAATATTTGCATAGTACTTTACCATTAAAAAAAACATTTTCATAAATCTGTTCTATTGGGCCATGCTCATCAGTGAAGGAAGCAGAGCTGCAGGAAGTTATGCAACTTACTTAAAGCCACATAGGTATTTGCAGGTACTATTAGTTATGACTGAATAGTATAAGTTTGGGTACATGTTGGCCCAAGTATGGATGACAGTGATGTGGTTGTGCTTATAATCTGTTAGTTTTCGGTCCTCTGGCCCAGAATAACACTATCAAAGCATTGGGACAGTGTGTCAATGTTTTTACTCCAACTTCTTCTTGGACATGTGTCTTAGAGTTTCTATTTCTGTGAAGAGACACCATGACCATGGCAACTCTTATAAAGGAAAACATTTAATTGGGGTGGCTTACAGTTCAGAGGTTCAGTCCATTATCATCATGATGGGACATGGTGGCATGTAGGCAGACATGGTGCTGGAAAAGGAGCTGAGAGTCCTACATATTACAGGCAACAGGAAGTGAACTGAGATACTGGGCAGTATCCTGAGCATATAAGACATCAAAGCCCACCTCCATAGTGACACACTTCCTCCAACAAGACCACACCTACTGCAACAAGGTCACTCCTTATAGTGCCACTCCCTTTGGGAGACCATTTTTTTTTTTCAAACCACCACATTTCATTCCCTGGTCCCCAAAAGCTTGTAGTCATATCATAATACAAAAATGCATTCATCCCAACTTCAAAAGTTCCATAGTCTATAACAATCTCAAACTTATTTAATGGTCCAAGTTTCTTCTGAGATTCATGCAATCTCTTAACTGTAATCACTTGTAAAATCAAAATCAAAAAGCAGATCACATACTTTGAACACATAACGGCACAGGATAAACATTACCATTTCAAAATGTAGGAAAAGGAGCATAGTGAGGAAATACGGGACCAAAGCAAAACCGAAAAACAGCTGGGCAAACTCCAGACTCTGCATCTCCATGTCTGAGGTCAAAACGCTCTCCAGATCTCTAACTCCATTCATCTTTGTTGACTGCACCACATTTCTTTCTCGTGCTGGTTCCACTCCCTGTTAGCAGCTCTCCTCAACAGGAATACCATGACTCTGGCATCTCCAACATCTTGGGGTTCCAAGGGCAATTGAGGCTTCACCTTCATAGCTTCACACAGTGGCCTCTCTAGGCCTCTCTAGGCCTCTATTCAGGTACATTCCTGACATATGTCTGGCCTCAGTGGTTTTCCTTAGTCTCGAATGGATATTCCATAATGCCTTCCTTCTATCCTTGACTGTAAAGCCAGAACCATGTGGCCTCAGCTGCCAAGTTCTGATGCTTGCTGGGGGCTGGAACATGGGCCCCTCGTTCAATTACATCTTCACCAGCTTTCTGATTTTGATGGTTACCTTCACTCCCTAAGCTTGGCTGTCTGTGAACTTGCTCTGTAGACCAGGCTGGCCTCAACCTCAGAGATCTGCCTGCCTTTGCCTTCTGAGTGCTGGGATTAAAGGTGTGCCCCACCACACCCAGCTCTAAACTTTTCTTTAATTCCTTTTAGAAGTTGGAAACTTAGTTGGGTGGGATCTTGCCTTGAGGTCACCACTCCCTTTATTCCATTTCTTAATCTGTTTATCTCCTTGAACACAGGACTTATCTCCATTCTACTTTCTGGTGCTCCTTTTCTCCTCAAATATTTTTCCATACTCAGCTTGCTTCTTTCCATTATACATCTTCATAAGTGTTAACACCAATAACCACACAGCAGAATCTATACCTCTGCCAACAGAATTAATCCAAAACTCTTCACTTTAGCCTCAGGTGAATTTTTTGGACAAGGGCAAAAAGCAGCCACATTCTTCACCAAATTACCACAAGAATGATTTCTAGGCAACATGGACACTAAAATTCTAAAATTCTTCTCCTCTGAAACCTCTTGAGCCAGCCCAGCACAGTTCAAATCACTGTTAGCACTACTGTCTTCCATGCTTCTACTGGTATACAGCCCATTAAACAGCCCTTAAAGCATTCCACTGCATTCCTAACCAAAACTCCCAAGGTCCATATTATTCCAAACAAAAACATGGTCTGGCCAATCATAGCAATACCCCAGTCCCAGCACTATCTTAGTTTCTCTTGCTGTGAAGAGCTCTCTCCACGGCAACTCTTATAAAGGAAAACATTTAATTGAGGTGGCTCGCTTACAGTTCAGAGGTTCAGTCCATTATCATCATGGTGGGACATGGTGGCATGCAGGTAGACATGGTGCTGGAGAGGTAGCTGAGAGTTCTACATCTTACAGGCAACAGGAAGTGAACTGAGACACTGGGTGGTATCTTGAGCATGTATGAGACCTCAAAATCTGCCTTCACAGTGACACACTTCCTCCAACAAGACCAACCCTACTCCAACATGGCCTCACCTCCTAATAGTGCCACTCCCTTCGGGGGCCATTTTCTTTCAAATCACCACAACATGTAAGACATGGAGGAAGACATATGACATTTCTTACCTTCAATGAACCTTATAATCTTATTGAAGAAATGGTATCTATAGGTTCAAGGCAACACGATTGATTTTCACAATGGAATTCTGGGAGAATCTTTAGAAAGGGTGTTACTTTAGAGTGTGGAAGCTCTTAAAGAACTGGGGTTGATAAGAATAGAGAGAACATTTTAAATAGCCATTTAGGGCCAAGTGCAGAGACATAGCACCAAGTATATTTCAGGATAAATAAGTAAATCACCCACCAGAACCAGAGAATTTTGTTGAAAGGTCCAGGTGGTATTGAGATTTTATTACAGATCACAGGGTAAAGAAAAAAAGAATTTGGGCCTAACTCTGTAGATAACAATAGCGTTTGGTAATGTTGACTTAATATGTACTAAGTTTTTAATAATTACTGGCGAGCCGGGCGGTGGTGGCGCACGCCTTTAATCCCAGCACTTGGGAGGCAGAGGCAGGCGGATCTCTGTGAGTTCGAGGCCAGCCTGGTCTCCAAAGTGAGTTCCAGGAAAGGTGCAAAGCTACACAGAGAAACCCTGTCTCGAAAAACCAAAAAAAAAAAAAAATTACTGGGATATTTAATTTTAATAGATCATATATTATTGGCCTAGGTAGTTGATGATTTATTGCAGAGTCAATCAGCTAGTGATAGACTTAGGTTAGAGCTTAAGTAGTTTGATTTCACAATTTACAGTATCATGCAGTAAATAAATCTAAAGACTTTGAGTTAGTATGGTAAAAATATCTCATCTATTTACTTGTATTTCCTGCTCATACATAATACAATTCCTTTCATGGATGTACATGTTTTTTTTGACATTTTTCTAATTCAGAAAGTATTTAGATTTGGTAGGCTGTTCAGGAATACATTTTGAAAGTGACGTGGAATCATATTTTCTACATATGGATTATCCCACCAGTATGAAATTACTTGCTGAAAAAGTTCTTTACATAGGATATGTTATAAAGAAGTAGTTGAGACAGAATTGGTTCCATAGAAATAATTGCCACTTGTTCTTTGAATTCTCTTAAAATACAGGTCGCTGTAGTTTTTGTTGGTAGTGCAAGTACTTGCCTTACAGTGGAAACCATTGTCCAGATCAATCACTGACCATGGCCACTTTCATTAGGAAATAGCACAAAGAACATTCTTGGGACATTCATATCTTTGACACATCTTGTTCACTCCGGGACGAAATACACTACATCATCCCATGGCACCTAGAAACTCTGGTGTGACATGTTTCTTGTTGTATTGGCAGCTTGTTTCAATATGAAAAGGGTTTATTCATTAAAGAAAAAGCATATATAAACAAAGCTATACCTTGTTTTTGTCTCTAATATTAAAACACTCTTTTTCATGTTTTAAAAGTACTCTTTTAGGTTTGCCTTGTTTTAGACGGGGTTTCAGTGTAGCTCAGAATGGTCTACAGTTGGCTGTCTTCTTGCCTCAGCCTCTCAAATGTGAGGCTACAGTTTACCACACTCTGCTCGATTTTTTTTTTTTCTTTTCTGTGCTGCAGTTCTAACTGAAGGCTGTGTATTTGCCAGGCAAATATCCTGCCACCGAACTCCATATTCGACCAGACTTTTAAAACTTTTTATGTATAAATAGCTTCCCTTTTTCTTTTGTATTATGTATTACTACAGAAAAGAGCATTTTATAGGAGATGCTTTGGGGGCTGGAGAGACAGCTCAGTGATTAAGCATGCTTACTGCTCTTGAAGAGGACCCAAGTGCTGTTCCTAGCACCCAAGGCTCACAACTGCCTGCAACCCCAGCTCCAGGGGATCTGATGCCCTCTTATGGCTTCTGTGGGCACCTGTAACTCATAGATACATACCCTGGCACACATAGACATAATTAAAAATGATAAAAATAAGTCTTTTATTAAAAAGTGCTTTCCATTGTTTAAATTCATTTCCCAATTTCTCATGATAGGAATTAAATAGGACTACATTTTGAGTAAATTATTGCTTTACAATCACTGGTCTTGTGATATTTTCAATTTATATAAGAGATTTACATACTGTTTCTTAAGAATGTGAGTAGACGTCGGGCAGTGGTGGCACACACCTTTAATCCCAGCACTCGGGAGGCAGAGGCAGGCGGATCTCTGTGAGTTCGAGGCTAGCCTGGTCTACAAGAGTGTTCCAGGAAAGGTGCAAAACTATACAGAGAAACCCTGTCTTGAAAAACCAAAAAAAACCCCCCAAAAAAAAAAAACAAAACTAAAACCAAACAAACAAAAAAAGAATGTGAGTGGACAAAGAGGTGATACTTTATTTATTTATTTAGTTTTTTTTTTTTTTTTTTTTTTTTTTTTTTTTTAAGACAGGGTTTCTCTGTGTAGCCCTGGCTGTCTTGGAACTTGCTCTGTAGACCAGGCTGGCCTCGAACTCACAGAGATCTGCTTGGCTCTGCCTCCGGGTGCTGAGATTAAAGGAGTGCACCACCACTGCCTAGTTTATAGGAATCCATTTAATGCATTATACTTTGTGACTTGATTTAAGTCAGTTTTTAATATACATACTTGTTTTCTTGTTTATATAGGAATTAATTCAATGTGTTTTCATCACAATTTACTATTTGCTCATAAGTTTTCCTTGAGATATTGTCAGGATATATGGCTTTTACTGATGTATTTATTAGAAAGTCTGTGAGGTTTTGTTGATATTCTGTCTGCTAGAATATTCATTTTCTTCATTGTTTGATTACATGATTTTTCAGTTGTTATAGAGGACTGCATGGCTAGATTTGTTAGAATTGTCCATTGTTGCTAAGATGTGTTCTTAGTAGAGTTATCATATATATGAAACAATTGACAGAAAATATATTTGAATACAAAAATTTCCCCCAAAGTTTAAAAACTACGTTTAGTCATGGTGAACTATAATTACTTTCTCAAATTTTTCTTTGTAATATTGTTGTGCCTTTATGCCACTTAAGCATTTGAAGCTACCAAGTATAGGCATGAGAGCTATAGAGGTCACTTCATGGATATGCAAATATACATTATAATGTTTTGGAAAAAGACATTTTCGTAAGTGGCAGTGAATTCAAAAGGAGATGTTACTGCCAAAATGGAAGCTTCATCAGCTTAATGTTTAAGTTACATGTTCGGTTCTACACGGACTTGGAACACAAGCTAGGATCGAGGCTCTGCATTGCCTTGACTAGCTGTGAACTGCTTTAGACTTATTTGG
This sequence comes from Peromyscus eremicus, assembly GCF_949786415.1. Classification (NCBI taxonomy): domain Eukaryota; kingdom Metazoa; phylum Chordata; class Mammalia; order Rodentia; family Cricetidae; genus Peromyscus; species Peromyscus eremicus. The sequence goes on from NC_081434.1 coordinate 8,767,963, forward strand.
CGTCCAATAAAAGTAACTCTTAGAACAAAATTCTATCACTAGTTCAATGTTCTTGCATGGTGAAACATAAAGAATGTTGCCCCTCTCTGCTGTTTATTTTGTAATTAACCAAGCCAGACAGGTATTTCGTTACTTTGTACCTGTTTGCTTATCCCTAAGGAAACAGGAGTCCTAGTCCACTATGTGGTTAATTATCCAGGTGACTGAACAGTTGTTTCAATGATAGTTACAGTAACAATATTTTAATGTGTCTACACTCGTTGGTGGAATGGATGAATATAAAGTTATGCTGAGGGATTGCCTTTCTCTAAAGCAGGCAATGGTGATTTCCAGTATCTCTGCAACTGTGTCTCCCCACAACTTCATTGTTCACTACGCAGGGCTCTGTGCATTTGGGAGAAATATTGAAAGACACAGATAAAAACTGCAGTATTAAACATGGTAATTCTACTCTTTTAAGTGAGTTGCTCTTGTGTGGTTTTTCAAAATACATATTTGTCTTGATGTTGGGTGGGATTGTGTATAAAATGGCTTGGTAGCCACTTTAACATTTTATTTTTCTTGCTGCTAGATTTATGATTCTTCTCCTTTGACATTATTTTTCTTAAGTATGTTTTTCTAATTCATATGAATCCTGGTGCGTGATGCACCATAATTCAGGACATGAGTCTATGTGACAAAACACTGAAGGCTTCTGTGTTTATCCTTTATCTGAGTTTATCACTGAGTCAGTAGGATGGCTTTCTATGGAATGATTCAAAACAGGAAAGCTGTGGTTTAGAAAATGTCTTCATCTGCTCTAAATAGCTTAGAGAGGGAATCTAGTAAAACTGACATGATTAATGACTGAAGATTAAAATATTTTCACATTCTGTTTTTAATGACCACTATCTTGTTTCTGCCCTAAAATTTACAGCTAGTAAAACATTACAGGAAAAATATATCAATTATAATCCACTCGAAGTTGTTTAACCTTATCAAATTGTGCCTGTTTTTTAGTCAAAAAGCATAAATTAAGCATGAATTTCAACTCAAATGTAGCTTTTGTGATATCTTTAATATATTCATTAAAGTGTTAAGATTTATTAGGCTTAGCATAAAGGACCTGAGATGATTGTTTTCAATTAGTCAGTATGTGATTTAAAAACTTTATTTTTAGCGCAAGACAGAGCCTCGTCCCGTGGAAACAGGCCATCTCAGAGTCTCTTGTGCCTCAGTAGGTAGCACAAGTGTATCTCCGAATGTTGGATATTTGCCCACTGCCTCTAGCTGCTCTGCCTTTTAAATCCCCCGATAATGATGTGTGTTCATTCTCTGCCATATTTACCTAGAGGAAGTCTGTCCTAATCCCTCATTTTCCCCCTTCACCGAGGTTCTGTGTAAATACTACATAAAATGGTAAATGGAAGGAAGTCTGTTGTGTCTAAAGATAACCATTCATCTTAGGCGAGCACATCAGCCTGCCTTTGAAAGGATGGTGATGGTGGGTGGTTTGCTGGGAGGGAGAGAATGGAGCAGACCAAAGCCAGAATGTTGCCAATCAAATGAACCGGTAGCAAGTCGTTACAGTGTGAATACATTTTTCTGCTGCAAGTCTCATTACAGTGTGGATACATTTTTCTGCTGTCATTACAGTGTGGATACATTTTTCATTATTTCATTACAGTTTGGATACATTTTTCGCTGGTGTCCCACCTTACATTGTTTCCTCACGTTTTGGTTTTCTCTGAGTCTCTGCAGAGATTTTTCTGTGAAGGCCTGAATTGATTTCTGGCAGGTACTGGAAGGCAGTCGGCACTCTGATACCTTCCAGTTTTCTGACAATGGTGGTTTATCAATCCAGTTGAGGGCAGAGAAAGCATTGGTTTTTCTCCATTTCTTGTTTTTACATGTGGGGAAACAACAATACACAAATCCAAACATAACCCCTTCGGCCTCATTTGCTTCTGATGCATCCCCTTTCTCACTGAACACAACGTTTTAAGTACAATATGGCGAACTGAACCTTATTTGTGGGAACAACCTAAATTTAAAAAAAGATAAGAGAGAACTGAATAATTATCAGAGACCAATAAACATTTCCAAAGTTTAACCAAATTGGGAATCGTAGAAATGTAAATGGTCCCAACTATTAAATGCTTACCCAAAAATTTAGGGCTTCAAGAGTATAGTTAAACAAAGCTCAAATGTTAGTAATGGGAACAGTATTTGATGCAAGTTTTTTCTGATGATTGCGTAATATAGAAATTCTAATTTCAGAAACTTTATAGAGAAACTATTCAAAGGCAAATGTGAAAGAATATCCATAAAACATAATCACAGAAAGAGAAAAAAAGGGGAAGGCAGGAAAAGGGGAGAGGGGACCTAGATATTCCAAATTTCCATGATTGGGGCAAGGCACTGTATTTTCTCTATGTAGAATAATAATAAAAGAATCCCCAGAAGAAGTACACCAAAATGTTAATGGTGGTTACTTCAAGGAAATAAGATTATAGGTGACTTTATTATCTTTCTTATAGTTTTTTGTAATTTTCTAGTTTAATTTGCAAAAACAGTCATTGCATTTATAAACAGAGACAAGGGGAAAAATTATATTTTCTAGCTCACTCTGTCTTCATCACTTATTCCCCTGGCAAAAGATGAGTGTTTTCTGCCCAGTGGCTTGCTAGAATGTTCCGGTTGTTCAGTGGGGTCCTGCCTTGAAACATTGGAGCTCACGACAAAAAGGAAGGAAGGTGATTTGCACAGGCTTTCCAGCAAGTGAGCGGTGGTAGGGATTTGTTACCCTGTGTGGATGTTGTGGGAGAAAGAAGAGGGACTTCCCAGGACCTAAATGTGGAAGCAAGAAGATGGAGACCCTGCTGGAAACAGGAACCCTGAATTCTCGAGCCAGAAGGTGGTAGACTCACACCAGTGTTGGGTAGCGTTTCTCATGGTGATTTTCCTGAATATCAAATGAACAGCTAAAACATGGCTTAGTTGAAAGTAAGACAGACTGGCTTTTTCCCCAGAAAAAGAGAGCAAGTGGTCACTGGCAGCTGTGTGTTCTTCAGAAACCCAGTCAGTGAAGGAGGCTCCCACACACATGCTGCTCCTGGAAGGTGTTCATCTGCGACTTTGTAAAGGTAGTCTAGAACTCACTGCCTCTCAGACTCTGCCCTTTGCTTACGACTCATGTAAGTAGTGTCACCTCTTGCACTGGCTGGCCTGTGATCTACAGGCACTCTCAAAGAGGTGGCTGGATTGTTTATTCAAAAGTTCGCTTCTAAGTTCAACTGCTTTGAGCTTCGAATATATTTTATTATGCAAAAATAGCAGTCTTCAAGGCCGGTTTCTCAGGCTTGGAACCTGTACGGTACTTGTTAGTCCATAACAGTTTTAGTAGACAATTTATCGAGACAGTCAGGGTGGGATGACAAGAATCAGTTTCCCATTTGTGGGAGGGAAAGGAGGCTTCGCTTGGCCCCAGGCTTGCTGGGAGTTGGGAGCAGTGTTTAAAATGATTGGTATTGGATTTGCACCAGCTGTTCAGCAGTGGAGGCCTGAAAATGAATGTTGTGGAGACTGAGGAAGCCAGGGTTCTGAGAGAGTTATTAACAGCACGGTGTAAGTTGTATGTGAAAGACCATGAAAAGTTGGATTAGAAGGAAAACTTGAGCTAAGTGCTAAAAGAAAATGGGAGCGTATCCCAGGGATCCACCGTCAGAGGGGAGGAGAGGATAATTGAAGACTTGGGAAATCGAGTGTTTCTAGAGATTTTCAGCTAGATTGCCTGCACCTGGATTGATTTACACACCCACTTTATCCAATTCCTACTCTGCTTGCTAGGTCCTACTTCATTTGGACAGTTTTTCTCAACCTTATGCACATGTCAGAATAACCTAATGAACTTTTAAAGATCGTTGGTTCCTGGGTTCATTGGTGACCAACTGTCTTAGTCTCTGGTGTTGGAGCTGAGATATGCATTACTTCGAAAGGCCCCCAAGCAACTCCAGCATGTATCTAGAGGGCCTGATGGCTGGCAAGTCCCAGAAGTAATCATATATGAGTGAAGACAATGTTGTCTGTTTCCTTCACTATTTTCTCTGCTTCCACAGGGATTGGCTCTTACAGGAAGTTCAGTGAACATTTGCTTGAACTCAAGAATGAATCAAAGAACGGAGAAGGGATGGAGTTAATTAGTCTCTAATTCCATGGATTATAGTTCAGCCACAGGTCACGTTTGTGGCAAGTCTCCTTCTGACCTTGTCCCAGTTCAGACAACTGGTCTTCTTTGTGATTCCTAAGAGCCCCCTTTTGGCACTCCGTGTCTCCCGGGGCCTTGCTTCTCAGTCCTCATTGTCAAGAACCTGTCAAGAACTGAGATCACAAGCGGGACTCAGTTTCTAAGGCCCAGAATGCTGCTACTGAATCTCAGACCAGAAGCTGAGGGTTTTGAAATTTGACAGCTTGGGCTCTTTGACACCACATTTCCCAGATTCCCCCTAGTGTGGTGTTTCTTCCATTTCAGTTTCCCCCTGGTTGACCTGTTGCTGTAGAACTAGTTGTAGTTGGTAAATGGATAGCAAGATCCAGTAAGGCTTTATTTCCTCCCAGGGCTAAGGGTCAAATCTGTGACCTTGTCCATGTTAGGTAAGAGCCCTCTCACTGACTGCCATTTCCTGCCAATATGGCTCCTGATGCAATTCATAACATTTTTGTCTCCTTTATTATTGTTTGCCTTTTTTTTTGTTTTGAAATATGTGCATTAACAGCCCTTACAGTGAGAGTTACCGTGTGTGTGTGTGTGTGTGTGTGTGTGTGTGTGTGTGTGTGTGTGTGTTTCTAGTAACTTTGTTTTTATACACTTCACAGCTCTGTGATACATAAGAGGACATCAAAGGTCATGTGCTTGTGAACTATTGCCCTTTATTAAATTATTCCCTTTTATGCTAGTTGATACTTTTAGAATGGATTTTGTTATTGTTTTGTTTGTCAAGATTTGTGTCCTCCCTGTGTTTATCTGGTGGAGCTTGCTATTTTTGTATATTAACCTCTTTGTCATTTTCTGACAATTCATGGGAGCTTCTTATAAAATAATATTGCTGAATTTTTTTCCATATTTTTTACTCAGCATGAGATTCTATGTCTGTAAATATTCAGTTTTCTATGAATTTAAATGTCTGTTCTATTATGGAGAGAGAGTCCCTGAGGTTATCTGCCATCTTACTTATGATTTGTGTGCTCTTCTTGCTTTTTATGAATGTTTGTGCTTACCTGTTGGTAAAGGACATGAACATGCACACAATACAGACACTATAAAATATGAAAGCCACAGAACCATGGAAACTGACTCCCAGTTCTATTAGCCTTTTGCTTTCATGCTGGTGTATATTTATTGTATTCAGACTGCTTTGTGTTTTGATTTCACTGAGAAAAGAAATGTGAACATTTTATATCACTAAATCCCAAGTTTGGAAATTACAGGTGTATGTCACCGTACCTGACTTTCTTTTTAGATATAGATATTGATTCCTGAAACTTCCCACTTAGAACTGCTTTTGATATATCCCATAAGTTTTGGTGTGTTTTTATTTTCATTTGTCTGAGGTTTTAAAAAAAATTCCTTTTGTAAAATTTTTGGTTGTTTGGGGGCGGGCATGTTGTTTGTACATACTCACGAGTTTGCTGAGCTTCCTGCCCTTTCTGGCTTCTGATTTTATGTGTCATAGTTGGTGAGGATACTTGGTGAGAGCTACATCATGGATTCTTTGGCAGGAAGAGCAGCTGAGTGGCAAAATGTCTTTCTTAGTTTTCTCTTCCTTGCCTTTTCTTGGGTGGTGGGAAACTGCGTACGTTCATCTTGTTCTGGCCTCAGCATCTAGTCGAATTTTAAGCTTATCCACCCAGTAACTATTTACTTCTTTAGGCCCAGGAGATACTGTGGTAAATAGTCAGGACAGCTGACATACTAATCTCTGTCGTGAAACCAGTCAAGAAACATGGCGGCGGCAGATAAGAACCATGGAGGAAACGGAAAGGCTGGAAGGACAGGAGTGCTAGCCCAGCGTGGGAGGGAGGAGACACTAATCTGGGTTGGGATTTCAGAGAAATCTCTACTGCGTGGGTGTGACATTTGAACTAAATTCTGAAGTGTGAGAATTGAACTATATACAGAGCTTGGGCGTTCAAACACTTGACACTTCGGAGAAACAGAAAGATGACTGGTGTGGCTGAAGGATAAGGGGCGTGTGGTTTGAGATATGCTTGGAGGGGTAAGCAGGGGTCCGGGTGATGTGAAGGTGGACCCGACCCCCCCCCCATGTTTCTTGAATTGCATGTGTTAAACAATGAAGTCTAATTTTGCATGTGTGTCCTTACCATCCAGGATTTACCACAGAATAATCAGTCCCCTAGCGCCTGACACCAACCACCTCAGCGGCAGAGTTATATCAGGATCTCTCTAGCTTTATTAGTGGAAGGTCACGGTGTCTGGGAGATGCAAAAGAAGCAACTTGTTTTCAGAGTTTAGTCTGGGGAGGATAGCCCCTCAGCACAGCCACATGATGGTGAGTTTGGGATGATGGACGAAGCAGGCACAGAGCAGCAGGAGCAAGCAGAGTTCACATTGGCCAGAGCCTTCCGGGCTTTTGTGTCTGGACAGCCCGAGAACCGACAGAAGACAAGAATGAAACAGAAAGAAGGAAGGGCTTCCTGTCCAGTGACCAGCCCGCCCTACACTAATTTAGAGTTTGCCCTGAATGTAAAGACCACACGTGAGAGAAAGTGGACTGTGTTCTTCAGAAATAGCAATAAATTAATTTTCTTCGCTTTCCTGACTTTCTTTTAACATGGACATTAAAGGATGTGACTGCTGGTTTGTGGAAACCAGGGCTGCAGGGGACAGTGAAGTGGCATTCTTCCTCCAGCTGCCGCTGTTCACAACACTTTTGACAGTTAAAATAGGTCACACATTCCCCTGTCCTTTCAATGTAAACATTTACTGTTTTAAGTGGTCTATAGAAGCCAACCCAAAGAGAAGGATGCAGACCGAAGCTTCAGAGGTGAAGCTGAGCACTAGACTAAATTAAATAAAAGGAATCTGCCATCCCATTCATAGTTACATAGTCTACATTTCACCATGTTTGGCCCTGAGAATGATTAAACAGACTGTTTCCATTGCTTGCTCTATTTTTACAACCTGTTAGGAGAAGGAAATTTAATATAGAACAGACAAAATTTTGAATTAGAATTGTTAGAAAAAAAACTGGGACTAGATTAAGGTCAAGGTGGCTTTCTTGGTGTTGATTATGGGCTTAAGCCTTCTCTAAAAGCCCAGACAACACCCTTGGCCCTCACTCTTGGTTGTGGATTTCCCTTGGAAAAACCCGACTCTCTTCCTGCTTAGATGGTGTTAGCATCCGTTCCAAGTCTTTACCTTCAGCGTTTACAGCTTTTTTTTTTTCCAAATGATATGTAATTTGAAGAATAAGAATCTTCAAAATGACTTAAAACTGAATCCCAGGACTAATCTTAAGATGACTCACTCTCTGTCCACATTCTGAATGAATATGAAATTTTGATTAAGATCCTAGATGTTTCAAATGTGGCATTCTACAGAATGCCATGCCATGTGGGAAAGTGTGTTTCTGAAGTTAATTTTATACAGAAAGGGAAAATGACAAATGAAAACACGTCTAAGTTTTTTTTTTCAAGTTCCTGTTTTCCCTAAAATTTCCCTGCACAATACACACATTCATCAAACTTCTTCCCAGTGACAGTCCCTCATTCGATTACTTCTGTGAGTATTCAGGAGATTTTCATCTTATGAGTCATAAGATTCCTTTATTCCCTAAGGAACTTTCCACGTCTGACTGGAATTCAACGTCTTTGTAGTTTCAGCTAGACTCCTTGAAGCACTTACTTCCTGAATGATTCTTTTCTTAAGGCCGGCCTGTATACCTGGGGAGTAGGTCAGATTGACTCCTGAAAAATTAATCCCTTCCATTACCCTAGCTCTCCTCATTTTCTTCAGAAATTCTCCCAAGCGTTTAAGCTGGTACCCTCGTGGCAGAGCACCTTCAAGTTGTGCTGAGACCGGTCCTGCATTTGGTCTGTCTGTGCTGACTTGGGCTGTGTGTCTGTCGTCTGTCGAGAATCCACAGATTCGATTCTTGAGCTTGCCAGCCTGCTGTCACATTTGGTACAGAGGAAAAGGAGGCGGAGTTGCAAATACGCTGGACTATTTAGCAACTGATGAGAAAAATCTCCGGGTATTCTTTCTCCTCTCTGTTGGTATTTATTGATTGCTTTTAGTTCTTTTGGAAGGTGATGATAGAAAAGCTGAACTCCAATGTAAATGGCTCAGGAATGAGGACGCAGGGCTTGGGTGAAGCACGGGCATGCCTTTGTGTGTTCTAAAAGGTAACGCCTCTCTGTGATGATGGGCAATGGCTGTGGTGCATGTGCCCAAGAAACTGCTGTTCAGGTCTGGATCTACTGTTTTGTAGCTTGAGTTTTCCTGCCTGGCCCACAGTCAGGGCAAATCTCTCTCACCTGCCAGTCCCACAGCCACTCAGATCCAACCAAGTAAACACAGAGACTTATATTGCTTACAAACTGTATGGCCATGGCAGGCTTCTTGCTAACTGTTCTTACAGCTTAAATTAATCCATTTCCATTAATCTATACCTTGCCACATGGCTCATGGTTTACCGGTATCTTCACATGCTGTTTCTCATCATGGCGGCTGGCAGTGTCTCTCTGACTCAGCCTTCCACTTCCCAGCTTTATTCTCCTCCTTGTCTCGCCTACACTTCCTGCCTAGCCAATGGCCAATCAGTGTTTTATTTATTGACTAATCAGCAACACATTTGCCATACAGAACACCCCACAGCACTGTTTGGCAAGCAGAGGATGAACAGAAAAAATAAAAGGCTAGAAGAACATCAACAGTAACAACAACAAGAAAATATTCAGAGTTTGATTACTAGGAAACCTTTCATTAGACTTCAGTACAGTCAATATGGTGGCTTAGAATATATATGTGTGTGTGTGTGTGTGTGTGTGTGTGTGTGTGTGTGTGTGTGTGTGTATGTGTATTATTTCATCCATAAAACCAACAGGGTTTGCTCTTAGATCTACCTTCTCATTTTTCAGCACAGGGTTTTAAGAAAATTCAAATCAACAAAAGGGTTTTTATATGTAAAAATCGCAAGAGAATATGTGTACCAAGTTAGTGTTTTTGTTGACTTGTTAGTACACTGTTTTTAGAGTAGTAGAAATTAATGTAGTAATTGCTTGCTATTTATATATATACAGAAAGTATAGCCTTGGAAGGCAGTATACCCTGCCATTGCATACTCTACATCCATACACTGTTCTTAATGGGCTGAAATATTAGAGCCTTGAGCAAAGAACCAGTTACGACACTGGTATGGGAAAATGAATGGATTCCCAAGGGGCAGGGGGAGCAAAAATGCTTCATGTGAACAGGATTTAAATAGACTAGAACCAATGTATTGTGTATACAGACTTCCTTTAACTAAGATAAAACCAGCTACTGAGAAGGCCAGTCAGCATATCTAACTCCAAATCAGGAGACACACAGATAAAAAAGGAAATTAAAGGTTTAGTGTCAGCATGTGCTAACCTAGACAGCTGGGAAGCACCATTTCCTCCCTCTTGTCCCTGTGAGCATGCTCCTGATGATGCTGTGGCTAGATATTTGATCACAGTAGAAACTGTCTTTTTCCAAGCAAATATTACTCAGCTATATGTATAAATGTGAGACAAACTGGTTTGTGAATGTGAGAATAACTGATAAAATTATTTTAGTCCGTTAGAATATAAGAAAAAATAAGCAGAAAATGTGTGTTAGAGTGTGGGAGCCCACAGAGGCTTCCTAGTGAGATATTACTCAGGGTCAGAGAATCTGAGCTTGCTTTACCCAGCAGGGGTGCATAATGGGATAATTTGACCATGGGCATGATTACCAGGTGTTTGGAAGGGTCTATACTTGGCTGTACAGTGTGCTTTGATCTTGCAAGGGGGAGGTCTTTTGCCTCTCCTCTTGGCATGTTATAAAAAGCCCTTTTCAATAAAGGACGAGACTGTTGGATATTGATCCAGGCCCTCCCGAAGCTATCCTGTGTCTCTGTCTTTCTTCTCATCTTCTAGGTCTCCTTTTCTATCTGATATTTCTTCATTCCTCTCTCTGCCACCTAAGAACCCTTCAAAAGGTGGGAGAAGGTCGGAGCTGGTCTCCCACAGACTCCCACATTATAGATACTATGGAGAAACTCAGATCCTATAAAGACTCCCCCAGCTTGGCAGTACTTTGACCTTTGAATTTTCAACTTCACAGTGGTGAAGTAAAATAGAATCCATACTTTAAATTTGAATTGTGACTTCTTTTCTGGGCTAATACATTGGGATATTTTCCTGATGGTGAACAGTGGCAGTGAACTGCTGCTTTGGGCTAGCCACACGGTCGTGTGCTCAAGCAACTACCCTTGTAGTTATCTACAGAGTTGAAGTCAGGGGTTGGAAGAGCCTTGAACTCACAAAGATCTGCCTGCTTCTGCCTCCCGAGTGCTGGGATTAAAAGCATGCGCCACCACCGCCCAGCTACTTTTTTTTTTTTTCCCCATCATGGATTGTCTCAGCTTGACCTGAGCTATTTCAGAAAGAGTTGAGTATAGCATTAGGAGCAAAGACAGTATTGGATAGAACACAGTAACGAGACCTTGGAAAAAGCCATACTGTTTAAATCTGTCTCTTCCCCTGTGAAGTAGAGCAGGAAGATTTGTATCTACAAATATACACATTATATGCAGTATATATTATCTAATAATGTAATAATTCTATAATTATATGTGTAGAGTAGCAATATGCATAACTACTGAGTTAGGTAAGACATTTGATCTCATCTAACCAATATCAATAATAACACTCATTGACGATAGTCCTGAGCGTGGCTTCCCATCTTTATACTTTCTGTTTCAACTTTCTCAAACTCATGACCTAAAGAGTAGTGGGAATTTTTGCAAGAACTGTTTGAATACAATTCTTCCCTAGTGGATGAAGGGGCCCTAGGGTAGTGTCATAGATCACAATGGTGAGATTGTGGTAATAGCGGACCGTGGAGGGGGTTAAGCAGTTTGTGAACACCAAGAGTAAAGATTGGCATACCCACTCGTGGTTGTACCCAGCCTTCTCCTTCCCAGTGAGAAGCAGCTATGTAGCTGAGTTGGTCCTGCTCCTGATACAGGAAGCCTCCTCTTTTCTTCTTCTTCCCCCAGCAGGGTCTGGCATCTCATCTGGGTGTGCACATCCATCTTCTGAAAGCCTATCCATTTTTTAATTATTTTACTAGCTAGCGCTGAGCCTAAGCGAGCCCAATCATCATCATCATCATCATCATCATCATCATCATCATCATCATCATAAGAGCCTAATAAAGAATTGATAAAAATATATAGGTAATAGTTCTCCCATATGAAAGACAATATTGGAATATTTTACCATATACTGAAGGAAAGTCAAGATGGATTAAGACCTAAATGCAAAAGAAAGCAAAAATCCTGCATAAAACTCTACAAAGGAGTCATCAGGGGTGGAAGGGAGAAAAGAAATTAAGGAGAGAGGAATATGATCCCAATACATGTATATATATATAAAATTATAAAAACAAAAAAAATCCCCGAGTTCAAGCCCTGGCACCCACTGATTTTTCCCATTATTTCCCTGTAGCTTTTCATCTAGGGCTGGGGCCTTGTAAGATTTTCCCCGATCCACACTGTCATGTCAACTGGTGGTGTCATTGTGCTGGTCTTATTTAGGTAGCCATATCGTTGAGGATTCGAGGGGACAGCTTCTGTCTGTATATAGAAGGACACTGTCGGCCAACATCCTGGTCCTCGGGCTCTTAAAGTCTGTCTGCCTCTCTTCTGTGACGTTTCCTGAGCTTCAGGTGGAAGTTGTGTTGTGGATGTATCAGTCAGTGCTGGGCACCACACAGCCCATTATTCTCTGGGTTTCTGCAGTGGTCTCCATCCGCTGCAAAGCAGGGTTTCCTTGATGAGGGCGAGAGCTATGCTTACTTCGGATCAGAACTAAATGTCGGCAAAGAATATGGAGCTACAAGTCCCCAAAGACCTAATTCGAATGGCCAACAGACATCAAGACCTGTCTGTTTTAAGGACAGTGAGTGAAATGCAAAGTACAATGAATTGAATTACTGGAAGTAATTTACTAGAAAAAGAAAATTATGACACCTACCATTGTTGAAAATATAGAGAAAAAAGGCATTAAATTGTATTTGCTTAGGGAATCAATATTGAAATTTAAAAATGCATTTGGTCTAGCAACTCTATTTTTATAAATCCTTCCCATAGAAAGAGAAGTCTACCATGTACAGAGCCTTTGTGCCAGGATGTTGTTGTGGGATGGGCACCTGGCACGTTTTTTTTTAATGCATTCCCCCCTTTTTTTTAGCATTTGTTAATTGTATAAAATAATGAGTTTCATCATAACAATTAAATTCTTTATTATTTATATGTATGTGTATATTTCTCTGTGTGTATGTGCACATGTATGTAGGTGCCCACAGAAGCTAGAAGAGTGTGTTGCATCCTCTGTGGCTCAAGTTACAGGCAGTGGTGAGGTACCTTGTGTGGGTGCTGGGAGCCAAACTCGGGTTAGCTGAATGAGCAGCAAGCACTCCTAACCTAACCACTGAGCCATCTCTCCGGCGCCTCCGTTATAAGATGTTAATCCATGTATACAGTGCAGTACGATCGTATTCACCTCCTCATTACTCTCTCTTGGCTTCCTCTCCACACTCTGTTTCCCTTCGACATCCCAAATGTTACATTAAGGGGATGGGGGGAATTAGAAACCAAGTCATTGCTGTGGCCCAGGAGATGGTTGCATGGTGGAATGTTATGTTTTTGATAGGGCATTCATGTTTTTATGTGTGTATAGATGTTTATGATTTTATATGGCTGTTAGAACAGGGGACAATTATGCAGTAGAACCATTATGAGGTTGTTAACATAGGTTTCCTATGGGAAGGGAAAATAGCCAAGAAAATAAAACAGGAAAAAAGTTGTACATAAGGTACGTCTGCTATATTTCCATTTATGCATCTCTATATGATTAATAAATGTGTGTGTGACTTTTTCAAAAGCAGCAGGAGTATGGTAACAAGGCGTTTAAAAAATAACGACATCGTGATATCTCAGAGACCAGGAACCCAGGGCAGTTCTAGGAGCCGAGTAAAAAGTTGAGATTAATTGGTACGTATAAAGTTATGTGAAAGGAACATTGCAAATAAAAATGAATAAAAATAAAAGTCTGTTAAAGATCAAAGAGCTATTCTCTTGGCTCTTGGTATACCCTTAAATCAAAGTAGATTATTATTATTTTTTAATCTTACACATATATAGCACCAGACCTTGGTAAAACTTTCCCTAAGGAAGTTTTTCAGTATGGGAAATGTAATTAAAATTCATTTTTTATATAGTGTTTAAGATGATGATTTTGCCCACCTTATAGTATATACCTAAGACTTAATTTAAAAAGACCCCCAGTGTCTTTGGTGCTGTTTTGTGTTTGTGAATGCTGAACAAAGCTTTCCGAAAATTTTGCTAACAAACTAACCGAAAATCAGAGACTTTTCATGTTCTTGTTAAATGCTGCCAAAATAGTATTCCATGGCACAACATACTGTCATTTAGTGACACAAGAATGTAAATGCTTGGGAAGTGAGCTTTCTCAAAAACTATCTGTGATATTAAGAGGGTCACCATTATTAACATGTACTGTTACTATGTAATGCAATTCCCGCGTCTTAACCTACTGTCTCTATTCCATATATACACGTGATGTTTTCTGGGTTGCTATTCTGTTTCATTATTATTACGTTCATCTATACATCTCTGAATTGTTGTAGCTTAAAAGCATGTTTCAGGACTGGTGAGATGCCTCAGTGGGCTAAGGGACGTGCTACCAAGCCTGATGACCTGAGTTTGATTCTTGGGACCCACATGGGAGGAAAGAACTGATTTCTACATGTACTATGACATACACATGCACACACACACACACACACACACACACACACACACACACACAGAGAGAGAGAGAGAGAGAGAGAGAGAGAGAGAGAGAGAGAGAGACAGAGAGAGAGAGACAGAGAGACAGAGATAGATAGATAGATAGATAGATAGATAGATAGATAGAGAACATTTTAAAATCTTATAGAGATAGTCCCTCAACATTAATATTTTATCAATTTTTATGGTCATTCTTAAGCAGTTTTTATGGTGTTTTTTTTTTGTTTTGTTTTGTTTAGGACAGGTCTTGCTATGTACCCTAGGCTGGCCTTGAACTCTAGGCTCTCTTGCCTTCGTTTACCAAGCCTTAGGTTTATAGGTATGTGTTGCCAGGCCTCTATAGAAGGTAAAAGTAATTTCAAAGGTAAATTTCACACTAGTTAATCAGTTCTGGGACTTTTCATTCTATATATTGAATAATTGAAGTGTATGATGTGATTTTATTTGACGTTTTCATTTTTTAAATTAGCATCTATTAGTATTATAGCACAAGACAATGAGCTTCATTATGAATTTCCATGCATGTATACAACATGATTCGATGGTATTCACCCTTCAGTCCACAGTGGCTCAACATTTTGTTGTCATATTTTCCTCAGGTTAGTTTGGCTTCAAATGTTTAGGAAGGTATAGAGATATGCACCCCTGTTCTCTGCACTTGGGAGGCAGAAGGAAGTGGGTATCTGTGGGAGGGGCCAGTGAGGGCTACGTACTGACACCCTATGCCAAAGAAACCATGAGGAAAAAAAAAACCATGGATTTTCTAGTGCCCACTAATACTGTGTGGCCGTGTCTTGTACCCAGTGTAGTAGGTCAATTCGAGCATCACTGTAGAACTGACAAAAATGCTGTGTTGGCCTGCAGGGTGTGGAGTATGTTCTGGAAGTGGTTAGATCTTCATGAACTTTTACTCCTGGGCTGCGTTTTAGAGTGTGTGATCCACTCACGTTTAGATAAACCTGTCCTTATGGAGGTTAGCTCTTCGTGTGGTACATTCTACTTTGAAAGCTTCTGATTATTGTCAGTGGTCAGAATTAAAATCACCAAATCTTTCAAACTGCCAGGGTCACTTGTCCTCCTGGATCTTGACTCAAGGGGTCTTAATGAGTCTCCATCATGGAGGCTCGGTAACATGTTGACAAGAGTTTGGAACTAAGAGAACGGGACTCTCTTGAGGTATCAGGATGGTTAATAAGTACTAAAAAATGGTGAGGGTTCCATAGTTAATTCTACCATCTTGGAATCCCAGGTTTCCAGAGGAATGGGACTATGTATAGGAAATTCATTTATTCCGGTCAGGAATTATTGAATGATAGGATCCATTTGGGAGCTTGGAATATTTTGGCAGGAAAGCAACTATATCTCCCTTCATTCAAACTGAGGAAATGAAATAGGAGACAAAGAGAATATGATATGTTATATTAGAAAGGAATAACTTTTAGGAAAGGGAGGGAGGGAGGGGGAGAGAGAGAGAGAGAGAGAGAGAGAGAGAGAGAGAGAGAGAGAGAGCAAGAGAGAGAGAGAGAGAGAGAGAGAGAGAGAGAGAGAGAGAGAGAGCGAGCAAGAGAGCGAGCATGCAGAATAATGGGGAACTGGATGTTGACAAAAAAGTTTCCCTGAAGAATTTAAAAAGCTATGAGGATATGCCTTGATGTGACATAGGCATCTTCCCTGCCGTGTGTGTGTGTGTGTGTGTGTGTGTGTGTGTGTGTGTGTGTGTGTGTATGTGTTGTGTGGATGTGTATGAGTGCTTGTGTGAACATTTGAGTAGTGGCATGGGGTCAGTGTTGGGTACCTTCCTCAATGACTTTCCACCTTCTTTCTCTGTGACCAGGTCTGTAACTGAGCATGGAGCACAGTAGTCCAGCTGGACCAGTACTCATGGCTAGTACTCATTGATCGTCCGTTCCCTCCTTCCCTAGCACTGGGGTTGTGTGTATTACCACGCCACCGGGCTTTTTACATGGGTGCTGGAAATCCAGCCTTGGGTTTTTCCTGCGTGTGTGACAAGAACTTTAATTAACAAATGACCTCCTAGCCTGCTTCATGCCTTTTTTGATGTAAACTATTAATTTTTTATATATATTAGGAAATGCTTAGTGTTTTGACAAATGGCTTCAGTTTTTTCCTGTGTCTGCTTCAAAGGCAAAATGTGTTTTGTCATGCAAAAAAAAAAAGCCTACAGAAAACCAGTTTAATCTAAACTTTTTATTTTTAGTAGTTTTTTTGAGCAGTCTGTTCTGTTTCAGTTTTTTTTTTCAAGATGGCTTTTCAGACATTTGAATGGTAGTAGGTGAAGCATGTCTTGACACATGAACACTTGGTGCTGACCATAAAGGATCATACATTCATGAAAACAAGGAGATATTTTATTTTAAAGCGTAGTTATTTACGCTTCTATTATAGAATAAAGATCAAATGCCCAGCTGCGTGTTTAGAGGGACCAGTTAAAGAGAAACATCAGGAGAAATTTGAGACGAGTGAAAGAATTTTGATACTCAACTGCCTCTTAGAAAACAAGTGTGATTTGGATGTTTTCTCCAGGTCCATGCATTCAGACAAGGCATTATTGTGAAATGTTCATGGGCACCAAACTGAAGAATAAATGTAAGTTCCGGTTTGACCCTGCCGGATGATGCTCTGTCGTGAATGGTCCTGACTCAGGGCTGCACTTGGTGGGAGCATTATTTTCTTTCAGTCTAGAGTACACACTGCCAGGAATAGAATCTGTATGCCTTTGAATGTACCTGTTTTATTTCTCATGGTATTTCTAAAGTCAGTTAAACACAGTAAATAACCTTCACTCAGCGAGCAGCCCAAATCGACATCTTCCTGTCTGGCGTAGCTAATAAAATCTAAACAAACTGCAAACTCCTTGTGGAGCGTCCTAATGGACGCCTCACTGGACTCAAGAGCTTTTGGAAGCAAAACAAAAATGATCATCTAAAGTTGAATGTTTTGGGGATCAAGGTTACTAGGTCAATACTGAATTTAAACCCAGTTTGAGAGACTTTGTTTTAATGGCACTTAGAAAGTACAGCTAAAGGCAGGCAGTGGCGTATGATGGAGCTGACATCCTTTGATGCTGAAAGTCTTCAGCTGATGTGTGTAAGAGGTGTCTTTTAAAACACTGACTGGGATTTAAAGTAGCAAGAGACTGTGCTGAGGCCAGGGAAAAGAAAGGCTTCCTCTCCAGCCCTTTAGTTGAAATGGTTTGTTTGAGTTCAGTAATTTTATTGAACTTGGAAAAAAAAAAAACAACCTAGTATTAATAGCTGCCTCCACTAAGGGAAATAGGGAAGCTGGCCCCTGTCAATTCTTGCTTAGGAGTTAGATGCAGCTTGAGAGTATAAGAAAAACTGTGGATGAGTTCCATACTAATTAGAGATCATGTGTGTTTGGAACCATTTAAAAATGCTGTGCAGGGCTCAAAGGAAATAGTGTGAAACCTGTGCAGTACAGCTCCATTATGAATCTCTAAAGAGAATAGATGCCAGATGTTTATACTGCCCAAAGGACACTTGGTGTTCTCCAGTCTGTGGTCATAGTGTCTTTAAAATAGACTCAAATGTATGGAATGATTATGGGTGATAAGGCCACATTATTTTAGATCTAAAGTTATCGATGAACATGTTTGGAAAATGCATTCTTTTTGATAGGAAAGATAACTCATGTTTAATTGGCATTTATTAAAAATGCCTAAAGAAAATAGAATTTATTTGCCTATTTCGAATATTTCTTCTGTTGGTACAGTAACAGACACATTCAAACGTTCCCTTTCCCTTCTTCCCTCTCCCCTCCCCTTCTTCACCTTCCTCTCCCTTCCCTCTCCTCTGTTTTTCTTCCTCTCTTCTCTTTCTTGCTTAAAAGAATAAGGTCTGTTTCCTCCAGTTCAGAGATTGGGAAATCCAGCACTGGTTCAGACACTGGTTCAGTTCCTGATGAGGGTCCTCCTTCACAGGTTGAGATGGCACATGCACATAAACCAGCTGGGTGTGGTGGATTCATGCTTGTAACCCAAGCATTGGGGAGGTGGATCTCCTGGGCCTGCTGACCAGCAAGCATGGTCTGATACTCAGTGAACCCAAGGCCAGTCCCTGTCTCAGAAATAAGGTGGATGGTACCTGAAAACTGATGCCCAAGGTTGACCTCACACACACACACACACACACACATTTTTCATTATGGTAAAATATAGTAAAATTTGCCATGTTAACATTTTTTTGGTGTGTAGTTCAGGAATGAAATAAATTAACACTGTTGTGTAAACACCACCATCATCACCCAACTACATAACTTTTCACCTTATACAGTGGAAACTCCAAACCATTAAAGAATCATCCTTCCCACTCCCCTGGATCCAGAAAACACCACGATAGCATCTCTCTGTAATTATCACCACCCTAAATAGGGATCTATTGCTTTTCATTGGGTTTAATTTTGCTGTTAATGAAATATATTCTCTTTATTATTTGATTCATTCAAGAATATCTTATGGGGTAGGTATTAAAAATATATTAGTAAACAAAGCAGCCATGATCTCTTGGTGCTTAAACCATCGTTAATTTTAAATGATTCATTATAAATAAGTAATTACTAACTAAAAGACATGATTTGAAGTAAAAGTACTGGGTTCTGTGAACAAGTTCAGTGTAGAAACTTGACCTGGAATTAAGTCTCTGGACTTATTTATTCAGCCACATTTATTTCTGCCTACTTTTTTGTTTTGTTGTTGTTTGGTTGTTTGATTTTTTTTTGTTTTGTTTTTTGTTTTTTGTTTTTTGAGACAGGGTTTCTCTGTGTAGCTTTGCACTTTTCCTGGAAATAACTCTGTAGCCCAGGCTGGCCTCAAACTCACAGAGATCCTCCTGCCTCTTCTCCCTAGTGCTGGGATTAAAGGTGTGTGCCACCACCACCTGGCATCAAAAACAAAACACCGTGGTCCTTTAAGGCATTCCACTGATTTGGAGTATCTTAGATTCTTAGACGACAATATATTAGAAACAACAGAAACAATATAAATACAGAATTCAAGTTCTCTCTAAGCCTTTTTATCACTGTTGTTTAGTATCTTTAGGAGCGTTTGAATAATGCTTATAGTTTTAGCATTTCTAAAGCTTTCATATCTCTTACTCATTTTTATTTAGAAATTCTAGGGAAGTAATGTTTCTTTAACATGCTTTGGCAAACAGAGAGACATGGGATGAATGGGAGGGGCCACCAGAATCCAGACAACACAGACATCGTGTGTCCTCTGTGTAGCCATCACCTACCTGCTTTCCCTTTCTTCCTCTCCACCCCGGGTAAAGAGTGTGTTTAGTCGGTCCTCACAGCACTCAGCCTCCAACCTGACACTAATTCTTGAATTCAGGCCTTTCAGAGCTTACTGGACTTTCCATAGATGATGTCGCTGCCATAGACCCTCTAACCTTAGAATTTCCTTTTTGGAGTCTGACCTAATTCTTGAAGCGTCTTTATCTTCTTCCACTCATTCTCAGGCC